>NC_053203.1:3939393-4242424 GCF_905163445.1 Pararge aegeria
GAAAATAAATACACTTTGATATGATATGTAATACTTATATATTATTAATTTACTTAATTTTTCCGTATACACCCTCTCATTGTCAAGTTCACTACGCATCTACTTAAACTTTTCCCAGCAAATCCGTGACGCCAATCAAGGCTATACCTGAAATTCAGCGCTGCAGTTGTCAAACATTGCAGCATCATGCTGAGGTAGCAGCCTTTTCAGCTGAAGCACCTTTCGATGAGGCATTAAGTTTGTAATATAGTGTATAATTAGTTTGAATGTAATTAGTAATTCGATTTTATTAGTTTACTTATGTGTAGAAGCCGAATAAAGTTTATTATTATTATTATTATACGGAACCCTAAGAACCAATAAGTCATTTCAGAATCTTAACGAACATGATATTTTTATAATATTTTATTTACTTAAGAGAAATTATATTTACTTAAGAGATCCACAGTATGTATTAGAGGTATTTATTTGGATACTTATAGTTACCGCAAGAGTGCCGTAATAGTGTGGTAATTAAAAGCCAATACTCGCGCAAAGAGGGTTCGGTGCCTGGAAAAGAAACATACTTCAATTCGTATTTTTTGATTAGTCATCTACCAAATAAGAAGTTTTTCCGCATTTTTATAGACGAAAGTATTTTTTGGATTTAAAAATCTAAGATAAAGGTTAGAAGTGCTTTTTTTAATTAATTTTGACTGAATTGTTTTTACCGAAATAAGTAAAAATAAATACTACGATAATACACGCAGCGATATCCAGCCCCAAAGTAAGCGTAGCTTGTTTGTGGTTTGGGTACTAAGATGGCTGATGATTTTTTTTTTGAATAATATACATAAATACTTATAATACACAGATAAACACCCAGACATTAAAAATATTCATGTTCATCCCACGAACGGTTTTTTTCATTTTCTAGTTGTGGGAATCGAACTCACAGCCTTGGACTCAGAAAGCATGGTTGCTGCCCACAGCGCCAATCGGCTATCAAATATTAAATATATTTATATTTGTATAATATGCGGTTTAATTTTATTTTATTCACGAATCGGACACTGAACGGAAGCCGCCAATTAAAAGTTATCAAATAAAAAATAGCAGGATATCACAATTACGTCATAATTTGCATTAAAAAAACTAAGCACTTTCACCGTATAACGGGACACGAATCTGGAACAGGGGGTCAATTGCACAGTTGTTTACAAAGTACCATTACGGCCTTCGCATTTAACAGTCAATACTATCATTATAAACCTACTCCCACCCACAACGCACGGATGTCGTCTCAGAATAAGAAGGGATTAGGCTGTGGTCCACAAACTGTCAGGCCTGCAAGTTTTCTCACCTTTACTGTTAAACCAAGTGATACAGTTAAAACGCACATAACTCCGCAAATTTACTCTAAAATTTGGTTGAAAATTAAAATCATCTTTTTTAGTATTTTTCTGATACGCGTGGTTAGATTTCCCAACTGAGGTCGCGCCATTTTTTTATAAGAAAGCAATAAATCATTTATTAGTCCGCATATACGCTTACATACATTTACAATAATATAACTAGCATGCCCAATGATTCGCTATGATGTCTGAGTCGTGGACAGTGTGTATTCTCCAATCACGACTCCAATATCACAGCGAAGTGGGCCCTTTACTGACCGGTATTTTGGTTTTTTGCGTCTTCTGTCAACCTCATCTCCCTCCAGTTGTTTCGGGCCTTCGTCCTCCAAGTCGTTTTTATTATAATTCAAAGTAGACGGACCTAGATGGCCCAACTAATGGTAAGAACCATCGCCAATGAATCGATCGACACTTCTCAGGGCATGCAAGGATGACGTTCTACAAAGGCTCTCTGTGTGCATCACCTTGAGGCGTATCTATGTGTTGAAGGACTCAGGTGCTTGTAATGACACCGGTAACAACGGCCTTCTGACCGGTGTACAGTAATGCGGCTTTAGTGAGCATGGCTGTAGAACTGTCGTGTACACAAAATGTACTAACTACGTCATTTTGAGGCCATAAGCTCAAGACAATTTTAAGCTCGATCCAGGATTCTAAACCTAATAACCCATAGCCTTGTATTATCAAATTCAAGAAATTTAAAAAAGGCCAAAAATTTCTAAAACAGTCCCAAAAAAATAAAAAGACTTCCATCGTGGACTGCATCATCACTTTCCACAAGGTGAGATTGCAGTCAATGGCTAACTTGTAGTGGAATAAAAATAAAAAATGAAGTTACTTTATTCAATTCCAACGTAACGTTATCCCTGAAAATTGACAACATCCCAAACGTGTGGTAAGAAATTCACTTAAAAAAAAAAACGTGCCGTCGTCGATACCTCCTTCACGCTTGTTTTGGAAAACGCTGAAAAGAAAATCGATGATGAACTTCCACGACGGCAAAGTTCGCAGATCCACCGGCGAAGAGAATATCAATGTCATTGACACTCGCCGAAATGTAAACATTTTTGGCGAGCGGCGGCGAACTTACGCCAGTCGTTCAACCGGTCAATGACTGAGATCGACGCGAAATAAAATGGCGTCGGAAAAACGAATGTAAACACAAACATTTATATTGGTAACTAGCTGAACGTGCGGTTTCAGAAAGGTCGTAACGTAACGTTATATTTGCCTCGCGGGTTCTGATCCCTGCTGTACGTCCGGTAATATTCCTTATCACTATCCACCCATTACCGGCCCAATACATGGCCCAAATCTTCTCTCAGAATGAGGAGGGTTTACGCTGGCCCTGGCTACGCACTGGTGTAGTGGTAGATTTCACGTCTTTGGGAACATTATGGGAAATTTCACGTGCAGGTTTCCTCACGATGAATATGTCGGCGATACGCCAGGGTTTTCATGCTCGGTGTCATTTATAATAAAATAACGTACAAAATATCACGTAGTTTAGTCGCACAATTGCTAGTATAGAACCGAGCCGTTTTACATAAATTAAACGCTTTTATAGTTTCCTTACAATGGCTAAAACGGATATAGCAAATACAACTTCTTTTGAAACAAAAAAATTACATTAGGTACTGCAAAATAATTCTTAAATTATTCCTTAATATTTATAATAAATGTTTAATCAATTTAAATTACTTAAAATGATTAATCATCTATATAATACACAGGTTTGTTCTGTAAATTGCAACAAACATAGTCTAAAGATGGCGCTGAAGGCAAGATTTAAAATGAAATAAAGAAAGACTTATTGCATGAAATAATAAAGTTTGATACAAAATAATTTTATTAATTCTATAAGATATTAATTTGAACATTTTCACAGTAAATAAAGTAGTTTAACAATAAATGGAACATCAAACATCGTAAAAACATTCAAACAGTCCAAACAGTGTCTATTAAATATCAGGCCATATCAGGTCATATTATAAGTAACGGTTTTATGTTTACAAATAACTATTTGAATTTAAATCTGATATATTTCAAATATTTCTATAATAAAATATTCACTTTAACGATAAACTAAAACATAAATATCAATAGTAGCCAATTATTGCCGACAGGTGGCGATTTGCGCCCATATATACCTCTACCGTTAAAAGAAGTGATATTTTAATTGCAAAGATGAGCTAGAGGCTCGAACTCGGATCCAACGAAATGGAGCCCTGACTAATCACATAGCTATCACCTATTACTGTAATATTCATGTCTCATGATCTCATAAACTATACCGAAATAACATGCTTCAATGGACAAGGTCTAGTCTATCCGCATAATATATATGTTGATAATAATCAGATTATAAAACTCTTTTGTAAAGACTAATGTTATATGTTTAAATTACGGTTGAAAATCAAATTTTAATTCTATAAATAAATAGCTGTTGCCCGCGACTTCGTCTGCGTTTGATTTTGTTTTTGATGTGGCATTCCATTTAGATGAAGTTCTAAAAAACCAGAGTATTCAGTATCGCTAAGCCTTAAATGAGGGGTTTGCTGCTGTCCGCTGAGAAGTTCTGCCCTGTATCTCCAACCACATTCATCAGATCTACACAAAGATTGGGCAATATTAAACACATATTATAACCTCTATAGTACAAAAATAATTATTTAAATCGGTTATAATTTGTTGGAGTTATGGTTTAAAATCATCAAACACTTTTATCCGCTCTCCCAAATTATCCTATATTACTTCTAACACTTTCACAAATATATGTACAAAGTTTCATGAGGATCGGTTAAGTAGTTTTTGCGTGAAAGCGTAACAAACAAACTTACATTGACATTTATAATATTAGTAGGGATAGGGATTGGGATAGGGATAGGGATAGGGATAGGGATAGGGGTAGGGAGAGGGATATGTGCTTGGGTTACAAATACTATTATATTTTCAGAGTGAAATTTTATTATTGCTGAAATAAAAATACGTTACTTCTGGAAAAAAGCTCTCTAGTTTCTAATGTTAAATTATTGACATCTGTGGAGTAGTATCAAAATGTATCGATTACAAATAAACAAACAGATTTGTTTGTTGAATTAAACAACACAAATCGCCCTTTATACATGAACTTACTCTAACTTTTAAAATTATATATTTACTTACTTTAAAGAATATTTTTTTTTGTACGAGTATGTTATCCTGAGAATGCTTTGATATGGGAGAGAACATAAACAGCTGTCTAACTAAAGTCCCTTACATTAGTTTCATGAAAGACTCCATCATCTAGATAATCTATGTAAACAAGATAATTGGCAAGTAAATGCAACAGTAAGTAGTACAAGCAAAAAATAGAAGTAATTAAAAATTTAACACGTCCGTGCAAAATAAAGTGCGTCAATGTTAGTCTCGCTCGAATCCAGGGCGGAGAAATTTACAAAAAAAAAGTGACTGTCTAATGTCATTTTGCTTCGCGTCAGTATCAGTCACTGACCGGCTAGACTGCAGGTGTATAGCAATTTAAGCTTCGCTGTGACATTCAAAAACGTGTGCGGTTAGGGCACCATCATCAGGAACGCATTACTACTAACGCTTAAAGCAGTACTATTATAACATTGTTGACATTTGGATTCAGAATTATAATATTTATCTTTGGGACGTCAAGCTATGCCAAATAAACTGTTATTTTAAGAAAATACCGCTTGTGGCGACATTACTAAGGCATTTCTACTCGACTATGTCCGTGTTTGTTAAAAGCCTGTTTATTTATTAATTACACACGATGTAAATAAGTATATTTTGACAAAGCACTCTCACGGAGAGAGCATAACCATTTTTACTTACGTGACGATTTCCACCCTTTAACTCCTACCGCAGGCCGTGCGCACAGGAAGATCGTTCCAATTATTGACTTGGCGATGTGAGGTCTCAGAAATTTACTTCGATGAAACTGCACTTTATCTGCCTTTGAGAGCTGGTGGAGAGCTCTATACTTTTGAATTAAGAAACGGCGTCCTCTTTCACAGAAGAACACTCTCTGGAACCCTCTACGCTGCTTAATTGATATATCATAGAGCCGAATTGAATTAATTGTGGATTGTACCAACAAGGCGGTCACAGATAAAATTAATGTTAGAACGTAACTTTTTTTGATAAGTACCTGTGGTTAACCAATTCACGGTCGACATAAGCGCTCATAACAAAGCAAGTGGGTCACACAATCGGTGAAAGTCCGGAGAAAGGTGCTCGTAATGGGGTCATGCAGTTACCAGCGTTACGTGGTGTGACACTTTCTTTGATTGAGATGTTTGACGCGTGTTGACTCATTTGGATAAGGTTTTTTTTTTGGATTTTTGGTGGGAAATGAGTCATATTTTTATTTGAAGCGGTGATAGCGTAGTAGTTTAGCCTCGCTTTCGGGAGACCGAGTTCGACCAACGTCACGCACGTCAAACCTTTTGAAGTAATGTATTTAACTATGATAACAATACATAGTATATTTTTTTTCTAATCCACAACACGTTAGCCATTGACTGCAATCTCACCTGGTAAGTGATGATGCAGACTAAGATGGTAGGTAGGTATGGTAGTCTGTCGCTGTCGCTGTCGCTGTCGCTGTCGCTGTCGCTGTCGCTGTCGCTGTCGCTGTCGCTGTCGCTGTCGCTGTCGCTGTCGCTGTCGCTGTCGCTGTCGCTGTCGCTGTCGCTGTCGCTGTCGCTGTCGCTGTCGCTGTCGCTGTCGCTGTCGCTGTCGCTGTCGCTGTCGCTGTCGCTGTCGCAGTCGCAGTCGGAATCGCAATCGCAATCGCAATCGCAATCGCAAGCGCAATCGCAATCTCAATCACAATCGAAATCACAATCACAATCCCCTGCAAACGAACTCGGAATTGCAATCGCAATCGCAATCGCAAGCGCAATCGCAATCTCACTCACAATCCCTTGCAAACGAACCCGGGACCTCCAACTTAAATTCACAGCGCTTACCGTTGCGCCATCGAGGTTGTCAAATAATATTACTTGCTATAAATTGGAAGGAAAATGCCATGAGGAAACCTGCAGCTCTGAGAGTTCTCTATAAAGTTCTCAAAGGCGTGTGAAGTCCAGGAATCCTCACTGGGCCAGCGTTATTTTTCATTCAATGATGAAGATAGCCCACCTGATGATAAGTGGAAGACCAAAGTTTATTTGCAGACCATCACTTTGCAGGGCTTGCAAGGCGCATGTCCTATAACGGCATGTTCAACTACGGATTACGAGGTCCCGGGTTCGAATCCCGGGTCGGGTCAAAAATGGTAACGTATTGTGTTTTTCTGTTAAAGAATTTTCAATACCAGCCCGGAGTTTGGAAAGTGGCGGTATCAATAATCAATGGCCTCGGCGACCTCGTTAAGTCATTAATCTTGGTTATTATCACAGTAATAACAGTCTTTAAAGCCCAACAGCCCGCTTTGCAGCTGCGTGTTGGGTTTTACTCTAAAATGGTCTCTCCTTTGAGAGAGCAGTCCTATGCCCATAGGCTGCTGATGTCGATCATCATATCGACCCATTACCGGCCCACTACAGATCACGGGTCTCCTCCTACAATGAGAAGGGGTTGAGGCCATAGTCCACCACGCTGGCACAGTGCGGTTTGGTGGACTCCACATACCTTTGACAACATTATGTAAAACTCTCAAGCATTCAGGTTTGCTCACGATGTCTTCCTTCACCGTCGAAGCAAGTGATATTTTTAATTACTTCAAAAGGCATGTAACTTAGAAAAGTTAAAGGTGCGTGCTGGGGTTCGAACTCGGCCCCCTGAAAGTGAATTCGAGGGTTACTCGAACTTTACTACTTTCTGAGTCATAAGTCGTTGGTTCGATTCCCCCAACTGGAAAATTTTTGTGTGATGAACAGGTATGTTTTTCAGTGTCTGGGTGTGTATATGTATTTTATAAGTATTTATGTATATTATTCATAAAAAAAATATTCATCAGTCATCTTAGCACTCCTAACACAAGGTACGCTTACTTTGGGGCTCGATGGCGATGTGTAAAAAAAATAAAAAATTTATTAGTGTTTTTACTTACACTTGGGGGAATTATAAATTTAAAATGCATATAAAAATTTCGCATTCATTCTCTTCTATTCTCTTCTCGAGCGGGTGAAGATCATTATCTACACCCATGTACACCCAACAATAGAATATCATCATAGTAAATAAAAGCTGTATTTGACAGTTTGACAGTTCAAAAATAGGAGTGCTCCGATCGTCACCAAACTTTACAGGATTACTTGCCAGGTCAATCCGGAGATTCCCCGAAAGTTTTATTGCAATCGGCCCAGCCGTTTCGGAGCCTATACGGAACATACCCACACACCTTCTCTTTTATATGTATAGATACTCGTATAGATGTATTTGAACCTTTTTCTCGTCTCGTGCTTAAAGATATTTTACTAATAGTAGATACAAGGAATACGTAACGCATGCAGCCCACGGGTGTCTCGCAACCCCCGCGCGTTGTATAACATTTTACTTAGAATAAGCGCATGGGCGTACCCAGGGGGGAGGCAGGGGAGGACAGCCACCCCCTGTGGAAACCTCAAAGAAAATATATAGAGTCTCTTAAAACATGAATGGCAAAGATAAAGACAGACAGACAAAAATAACAATTTTGGCTTCAGTATCGATTATAGAGGGCCCTCTAAAAAAATGTTCAAAGGCAGCGGACGAGCTAACTTTAAAAAATCTCACTTGCTACCCCCCCTAGACCGCTGGGTAGGTACGCCCATAAATAAGCGCTTCTATAAATACAATTCAATAGTTCAAATACCGTTTATATCGTCGTGGTATTTTTTCGAAGTTAATCAGCTTATATATAAGGTAAGTTATGAGGGTGTTTCTATTTCTGACTCTTCAAGAAACCTACGTCAAGTCTACGTCTATTTCAAAGTAGGTCACAGATTTAATAAGTCGAGTATGAAATATAAAAGTCTAACGTCATCACTGTTTCGTAAAGATGTTTCAATGCAGTAAAAATCTATTTGCATTATGTATTCCCTGCAAGGCATATCCACACTTAGTGGATATATTTATTAATGTATTCAAAAGGAAGCCAACGTTGTATATACAATTCCTTAATTCTATTATAAACATAACGGTAAATCTATAAATTATACATTGTATACCCCACTGACAGGTTAATTCTGCATACATTATGTAATTTAGACGTTCTTCAACAATATAAAATAATAATACTCAATAAATAAATTAAAAAAATAGATCCTAAACCTACTAAAAAATAAATATAATAACAACTATAATTTAATATATATGCCCTTGAACCTTATATATATATGCCTATAACCGTAAAGTATATCTATGAATGTATGTCGTAAACCTAGTGTTAAAGTAACTGAATCAATCTGCACGGTCGCTTTCAAGAAAAAAAATATGCGACAAAAACCGACTTTGGTAAATACACACACACTTATATATACAGGGATAATAAAACCAACTAAAAAGCTAGAAATGGTTATGTCAAATACTCTAACGTAATTTTCTTGCTACTTTATAATAGCAAACGTCATGTAAAGTGAGGTAAACTTAGTATTTTTTATGTTTTTCTTGGCACTTATTTAAAAAAAATCATAACTATTTAAGCTATTTTATATTAAAGGTTCTTATAGTGACGTCATAACATATAATATTGCGTAGTGTATGTAAGATTCATGTGGGCATCCGTTACCACTATGTTACTCTGGCTCTACGACTTAGCAGAAGTATGTGTTAGTGCCTCAATGATAGATCGTGAGAGGCGTCGCGGGAAGTATTCCATAATTTTCACCACTTTTCCTCCGGCGCACTTTCTTCGTGTTTTTGTACAGCTTCGGAGATTCGCGGTCGTTGCAGAACATCGGCATAACAGGCTTGTTAATAAGATTACACTAGCGCGTCATTAATAACTTTCCTATGTTTTTTTTCTCATCCAATTAAATAATCTTAACTATATTTCCAATTGACGTCCACTGCTGGACATAGGTCTTTTGTAGGGAGTTCCACAATGCACGGTCCTGGGCCGCTTGCCTCCAACGGCTCCCAGCTACTCGCCTGATGTCATCTGTCCACCTCGTTTGGGGCCGACCTACGCTGCGTTTACCGGTGCGGGGTCGCCATTCCAGCACCTTAAGACCCCAACGTCCATCGGTTCTCCGAGCTATGTGCCCCGCCCATTGCCACTTCAGCTTCGCAACTCGCTGAACTATGTCGGTAACTCTAGTTCTTCTACGGATCTCCTCATTTCTGATTAGATCACGTAGAGACACTCGTAACATAGCTCTCTCCATCGCCCGCTGAGTGACTCTGAGCCTTCTTATGAGGCCCATAGTTAGCGACCATGTCTCTGATCCAATTGGTTGAGATGATGAACTATATTTAGGCTAAAAAATATAGGAAAAAACTATATGTCACTCGCTCGTTGGTTAAGACTTTTATTCAATAAACAAAAGTCCCAATAAGCGAGTGCAGCTGCCAAATCTGCTCAAATGCTTTAGCTATACTCGTACTAATGGACCATGGCCCATGATCTTCACACACGAACATTGTTATTAATATTCTGTCCCAAAAAATGGTCTTGACGTCTGGTGACCCAAGAGCTGGCGCTTATTTAGCCCAACGGCTAAGTCTAGCAAATTAAGAGAATCGAACGAAAGATGGAACAATTCAACGCAATATAGGCAATCGAAATTGTTTCTCAAGTCATTCGACAAGAAGATGACAAAACAACTAATGTCACAGAGCAGAACCAATATAGCACTGGACAGACATAACCACAGGATATTGCCTGTTAAATAGATACCTAACAATAATGAGAAATGTAGAAGATCATGTCCAGAGTGCGGTGAGGTGGAAACCAGTTTTCAATTCACAACTGAGTGCCCCATGTACGCGCTGGTAAGATGGGAACTACAAGGTAAGGATAGAATAGATGAAGAACACCTAGCAAACGGTTCTATAGGGGATATCGTGAGTTTCACCAAAGATACTAGTAGGTTTTAGGGGGGGATGCCGCCACCACAGGGGGACACCAGTAAACCTGTGTCTCAAACATGGGGAATAGGATGGAAGAGTCCTTACAGAGGACTGAACCTGGTCTGGAAATGGCAGGCGTTCCATAATTAAATGCATATCTATATATATAAAATAAAGTTTTGTTATCATCATATCATTTCACGACGTCCGATTGGCGCAGTGGGCAGCGACCCTGCTTTCTGAGTCAAAGGTCGTGGGTTCGATTCCCACAACTGGAAAATGTTTGTGTGATGAACAGGTTTTTTTTTCAGTGTCTGGGTGTTTATATGTATTTTATCAGTATTTATGTATATTATTCATTGAAAAAATATTCATCAGCCATCTTAGCACCCATAACACAAGCTACGCTTACTTTGGGGCTAGATGGCGGTGTGTGTAGTATATATATATTAAAAAAAAAAAAAAAAATTTATCTCAAGAACGGCTGGACCAATTTTTATGATATTTGTTTTTTTGGATTCCTCTTAGGCCGGAATAGGATAATAAGTATTGAAATATAACATTCATAAAAAAAAATTATCCGCGGTACGAAGTTCACCGGGACAGCTAGTATATCTTAATATATATAAATCTCCTGTCACGATGTTTGTCCGCGATGGACTCCTAAACTACTTAACCGATTTAAAATTAAATTGGTACAACGTGAGCAGTCTGGTCCAACTTAAGAGATAGGATAGCTTAGATCTTTAATTATAGTCGCAATTTTATTTTATTTCAAATTATTTGTCTATAATTAATTGGCAGTCACATGTTATATATATAAACTACTATACTCATTTTAAGCTTAGCGATACTGAATACTTTAAAAACAAAATCAAACGCAGACGAAGTCGCGGGCAACAGCTAGTCTATATATATAAGTCTAGCAATTCAAAGGGGCAATAGCGCCAGCATTTTGCGTACCAAGCGAACTCTTAGACGGCTTATAGTTTTTATAAATATTTATTTTAGTTTGTATCTTTTTATTATTTAAATATAATAAACCTTTAATAAAGAATACTCATATAATTTATATTACAAAAAATAACATTTTTTTTATATATATTAATTTATTCAAAGCGTTCAATTTATATAGATAATATATAATACTAGATGACTACCACCACTTCGCATCAAGTGACCATCTATAGACCGCCATTTACTGAGAATAATCCGTAGTGGCAGTTCTCGTCAGAAAGATTTAGCGGTTTTTGGTTTTCCGTTTTAAAAAAGCAAAGGATCAGACTTTCCTTTTTCAAAAACAATATCTTAATTTCTTTATTCAAGGCAAACAAAGCCAAAATAGATTTTTAATTTGTCCCGTTTTAAGAGTTATTGCGAGAAATGTTAAAAGATATCCAAGAAGAAAGATCATTCAAGTAATAAATAAATAAAAAATAAAAATAAAAATCATTCAAGTACCTACCTGGAAATAAATTATTAATTCTATGTAGCAAAAAAAATGTGTTGTAACTCAATGTACATATTATAATTCTTCTTCTTAGTCGTTTCAGTCTTGACAGACTGGTCGTGGTCGTCATCAGGGTGTTTGAGGCTCGCTTTACAATCCTTCGCCACTCTTCTCTAACGGTTGCCTTTCTTGCGCATTCATGTAGAGGAGCCTCGATTGTGGCCTTCACTTGGTCCATCCATCTCATCGGTGATCTTCCGCGTATATATTAAATATACTACGACAATACACACATCGCCACCTAGCCCCAAAGTAAGCATAGCTTGTGTTATGGGTACTAAGATGTCTGATGAATATTTTTATGAATAATATACATAAATACTTAGAATATACATATAAACACGCAGACACTGAAAAACACTCATGCTCATCACACAAACATTTTCCAGTTGTGGGAATCGAACCCACGGCCTTGGACTCAGAAAGCAGGGTCGCAGCAAACTGCGCCAATCGGCCGTCAATATTATAATATATTATTAGTATGCCATATAAAATAAACATTTATAAGAAAGCAGCTTATAAAGGGGTGTAAAAGTAGGCTGCAATCAACATTTTACAATGCTTACAACGCACCATCTGACGCACGCAATTCGCACCCCTACTTTTTGTCAAAACTTTGGTGTTGCAATGAATAAAAGCGTAATTAAAAAGTTTAAAACACGATTGCCGAACACTGCACGTGTTTTCTCAACGGAAAATGAAGTCATACAGCCGCCATTTTAGATGTTTTTCCACAATATAAAGCCATGCCTGCATGATCTTTGGAAAAAGTATCTATTACAATTACTCTTTGTCATTCAAATCACACAATCGCGATATAGACAATTTTCTTTTCATGTTTTAGAAGGGAAGCGGTTATAGCCCAGTAGGTAGGAATTCGACTTCACTTTCGGGGGGGGGGGGGTTTGCGAGTTCGAATCCCAGCACGCAATCACTTGCTTCAACGGTAAAGGAAACATCGCACTGGGTCAGCGTGGTGGACTACGGCCTTAACCCCTTCTCATTGTTGGAGGAGACCCGTGCTTTGTAATGGGCTGCTAATGGATTGATATGATGATGATGATGATGATGTCTTTAGTCTAACTTTACAAACTTTTGTAGCCCTTTTTATTAGAAGGGTTATATATAAAATTACGTTACGATTTCATTGGTTGGTAGGAATGTGTAAACGCAATGATTTATAACGGAACTACTCGTATTTATACACTTTTTTTTGTTTTTTTTTTATGCCTTCTGTGCTACAAACTGGAAAATGTTTATGTGATGAACATGATTGTTTTTCAGTGTCTGGGTGTTTATTTTTACACTATAAGTATTTATGTATATCTATATGTATAAAAGAAAGTTTTGTTAGTTTCACCATTTATACACTCAAGAACGGCTGGACCAATTTTTATGATATTTGATATTTTTGCATTGGACTGTTACATATATGATCTTCATCAATACCGCAGAGTCCACTGATGGGCTAAAGGCCTCTCCTAGCTGGTTGGTGATTGCAGTAGATGCTAGTAGTAGCACAGAGGAGGCTGCTGTCCATTTTCCGTTGTATTCTCTAAGTCGCTTAGCACAGAGGCGTCTGCTGTCCATTTTCCGTTGTATCCTCTAAGTCACGTAGCACAGAGGCGGCTGCTTTCCATTTTCCGTTGTATTCTCTAAGTCGTGTAGCACAGAGGCGTCTGCTGTCCATTTTCCGTTGTATTCTCTAAGTCGCGTTGTACAACACCCACGGGTTGAGGACGGGTGAAGACACCTGTATTTGTTATGTAAGTACCTACCTATTATTGGATATATATATTTTTTTTTTCTATTGTTTTTTCTTTTGTTTAGCGCCTAAATATCACAAAATTTGGTTATAAAAAGCATTGAAGTGGAGTGTACAACATTGTAAACAATTGTTAATTGTGTCCATTTATTAAAATAGGTAGGCTCTTTGGCTTCCTAATAAAAAAATAAATATTCTGATCTGACGTCACCACACTGCATATTTATGATCTGCTGTTGACAGCCGATTGGCGCAGTGTGCAGCGACCCTGCTTTCTGAGTCCAAGGCCGTGGGTTCGATTCCAACAACTGGAAAATGTTTGGGTGATGAACATGAATGTTTTTCAGTGTTTGGGTGTTTATATGTATATTATAAGTATGTTATGTATATTACCTATTCATAAAAATATTCATCAGTCATATTTGGGGCTAGATGCCGATGTGTGTATTGCCGTAGTATATATATTTAATTATTTATTATTACTGTTTCGTCATGTGATAATACATCACAGAGTAAATAAAGTAACAATACGTTATGTCTATATAGATCGAGTTGAGCAAAAAAAATGTTACAATACACAGAACATAAATCATAATATTATTTCATCAACCAGCGCTGTCATGCAATATGTTTCAATTCAACCAAGCCCTTTTAAATCGCCGGTATAACAAACAACTTCATAGGGTTGTCGCCGCAGTAAATACTCTCAATTTTTTCTAACCTGTCTAGTATTGTTGTATTAGCGCAGTGTGCAGCGACCCTGCTTTTTGATTCTAAGCTGTGGATTCGATTCCCACTGCTCGATTCTTACTGGAAAATAATTATGTGATGAACATGATTGTTTTTATACTATAAGTATTTATGTACATCTGTATATATAATAGAAAGTTGTGTAAGTTACACAATTTAAAACTCAAGAACGGCTGGACCAATTTTTATGATATTTGATTTTTTGTATTATACTTAGTCCGGAATAGGATAAAAAGTATTAAAATATAGTATTCATAAAAAAATTGTTTGGCGGTACGAAGTTCGCCGGGACAGCTAGTTATTCATAAAAATGTTTATCGCTCATCTTAGTACCCATAACACAAGCTACGCTTACTTTGGGGCTAAATGGCGAAGTGTATATTGTCGTAGCATATTTATTTATGTTTAAAAACTTTTATTGTTTTTTAGTATTAACTATGTTTTAAACCAAGGAATTGCGTTCAAATAAATTTAAAATTTTAAAATGAATAAATAAAATAAACGCAAAATATTCTCCATGTATGGTTTTCTTATTTCTTGATTCTTTAAAACCCTTAATCTTTTTGAACGATCCTAGAATTGAACCCAGGATTTCATCCATTCTAACCAAACATTCTAACCACTAGACCAAATAAACTGTGAAATTATATAGTAAAGTAGGTACAAGTGCAAACTTTTAGTCTGGATAAAACTATATGTATAGAGTTATGAAGTAAACTTACGGGCCCTTTTTTAAAAGATTAAACTTTTATATCACGTTATTTAGTTATTACTAAATTAAATTAGGTCGGTTCAATTTTTTTTTAAATTTCTTTTGGATAACATTGCCTTCCCTGCGCAGTTCTCATTTCTCACAGCCCCTTTTAGCACTTGTTGGTTTGCGTGGCAACCCTGCGTGTATAAAATCGAGGTGACCGCGATGCTTCGGTGAAATGGGAAAGCGACCTCGAATCGGCAGACGCATAACGGTACAGTGCACCGCTTTGTTAACACACGTTTCTATTTATCCGACTTCTATGCAACTAGGGCTGTTAACTTAAAAATCATATTATTACATTTTGTTTTATCTCAATATTTTGGTTTTATTATTAAGTTACCTTCATTTATCTATACTATTTTCAACTTGGAAGTAAGCGATATCTATGACACAGGGAGTCCTAGTGAGAAAACCACAGCCTTTATCTATTTATCTGTTATGCCTCTACACGCTAGCCCTTGACTGCAATCTCATACGTGTATGTGATGATGCAGTCTAAGATGGTGGCGGGCTAATCTTTTAGGGAGTATGGTAGTTAAACTCCTAATCGGTTTCTACCGGACGTCGCACCGGAAAACTAAATCGCTCACTTTTTCGGTGGTAACTAGCCACGGCCAAAACTTCCCACCAGACAAACATTATTATCTGTATTCTTTTCTTATTTTTTTATGTGTTTGGGTGAAATAAATAAACAAAAAAAGAAAGTAATATACCTATTTAATTACGTGCCTTGCCCATCGATAAGTTGGAGTCCCAAGGTGGAATGGCGACTTCAGACTCGCACCGGTAAACGCAGCTTTGGTAGACAACCGAATAGGTGGCCGGATGACATGAAGCGAGTCGCAAGGAGACCCTGGACCCAAGCGGCACAAGACCGTGCTATTTGGAACTCCGTACAAAATACCTGTATGTGTCCAGAAGTGAACGTCCATTGGTTGACATGATGATGATGATCGTATATTACATTATAGTATAACATAGTATACTTATAATTCATAAGTATATTTCATTTACCAGGTTTTATAGAAAAATAACTTTTACTTTACATGCACAGATGTACAAATTCTTAAATAAACAGTCATTAAAATCATTGCCTAAACGTCTTTGAAATTGAACTCTGAATACTTTTCATTATTAAAATTTATAAAATATTTATGAAATTAAATGAAAATTTTAACTTCCGCCGGAGCACTCCCATAAACTCTACCTATAACTTTTCCATAAATTATTTTTTTAACTATAACCGCGCAAGACAGGTATAAACAATATAGTATGTTTTAAGTTGTGACTTACGTGTCATTTAGATACCAATCAAGTAAAGAAGTATGTCGATCTAAAACTTATTCTCAAGGAAGATACTACTCAGTTGATCGGAAATGTGGGCTAATAAAAAAAAAACTTCAATTTAAACTGAGCATTTAACTTGACATGGTTTCCTTTTATTGATATTAATTAATGGTGACCCTATTGGATACTGGCAACTTTCTCGGCCACGACTATTAATTAAACGTACATACGTAGTAGCTTCGAGCATAGAAGTAACCTCAAAAAAAAATTGTTATGTTATTTTATTCTTCACAGTTTGCTAGATATGAGTGTCCACAAATTGGTTGACTTAAAACTAATAACAGGTTTTCATAGATAAATTTTAAATAAACAAGGGTACCTGGTAGATAGATGCAGCAAACTATAACTAAAAATTAAGTTTATCCAATAGGTTGCGACGTACACGTTTTATATTACCAGAAAAAAAATATTTTTCGGAATCATTGTAAACAAAATTAAGAAGGCAAGAGACACGGATTACAAAATAATTAAAATAAAATGTATCTGCTTAGTCTCTCCGTAATTACCATAAAAGAAAACCTATGAACGTCCACATGTAAAGCGCGTATTAGTCATGATAAGACTGATAACGAGATATCAAAGCTCAAGTTATGATATGCAATCTAAAC
Organism: Pararge aegeria; assembly: GCF_905163445.1. Classification (NCBI taxonomy): domain Eukaryota; kingdom Metazoa; phylum Arthropoda; class Insecta; order Lepidoptera; family Nymphalidae; genus Pararge; species Pararge aegeria. The sequence continues at coordinate 3,956,534 of NC_053203.1, forward strand.
AAACTCAACGTAATGAGTATTGCATCACCAAGCGCTAACCCACGTCATATATAATATGAACCTTCATACTTTGTAACTTTTATTTGATAGAAGAGGAAAGCTTTTATACGTATTCCCACGTGGAGGGTTGGGCAAAGATTATTTATAGCGCGTTACCGAGTTACCTCTTCAAGGTATTGTGTCACAGTGGAATGTTGCCAACGGCGTTTCTAGAGATTTCCAAAACAAAATTGATGGTTTTAGAATGCTCTTGGGCTTACCATGTTATTGTAGTGCATCAGAAATGTTCGCGAGGGCTCATACTGATGACTTTTTTTGCTTTCAGAAGAAAACGAATAGCTTGATGAAAAAAACGTAGGTAAGCAGTAACGGCATTCTGAAAGCATTAATAATTAGATACGACTCTCCGATTTACAAGCTTTATATTAAACTCCACCTAGGAATGGACGCAGAAATCCTGATTTGTTACTTATTGTATATTCATCATCATCATATCAACCCATTTACCGGCCCACTACAGGGCACGGGTCTCCTCCCACAATGAGAAGGGGTTAAGGCCGTAGTCCACCACATTGTCCCAGTGCGGATTGGTTTTGTATATTGAATATTAATATTTCATGTAAGTTTTTTTGATTTAGTTTAGTTTTTAATTAATATGTTTTTTGTAATAGTGCAGATGGGTCACAGTTACCAAATAAAAGTTAAAATTATTATAAAAGTTAATTTCACAAGTTCTCAAAAAATAAACTTTTAGCTTATTTCTGATTTTATCACGTAGATATACTCATAGGTCTCTCTAACACCCTCTGAGTGATTAATGCCTTTTTCACGAACGAAGAACAAGTCAATGCCTTGCATTGCATTGCCAATGTTAATCCCCATAAGAGTGAGATAACGGGATATCAAAGCTCAAGTAATGATATGCAATCTAAAAAAACTCAACGTAATGAATATTACATCGCCAAGCGCAAACCAACGTCATAAATAATATGAACCTTCATACTTCGTAACTTTTAATTGATATAAGAGGAAAGCTTTTATACGTATTCCCACGAAGAGGGTTGGGCAAAGATTATTCGATGCGCGTAACCGAGTTACCTCTTCAAGGTATTGTGCCACAATGGGGTGCCAATAGCTTTTCTAGAGACTTCCAAAATAAAACGTATGCACAAGTTCTATCTAGGTTGCGATTGAAAAAACCTTTAAGCGAATTTGTGTTTTGATCACGCAGATACCACATTACAAGTTAGCCCTTGACTAGTTGAGTTAGTGATGATGCAGTCTAAGATGGTAGCGGGCTAACCTGTTTGAGAGTTTGTATGGTAGTCTTACCCCTAATCGGTTTCTACGCGACATCGCACCGGAACACTGGATCGCTTAGCGGCATGTCTTTGTCGGTAGGGTTGTTACTACGGCGAAAGCTTCCCACCAGACCAGACCATAATTATAAATTCCCAAATTGCCCTGCCAGTCGAATCGGACCCGGGACCTCCTACTTAAATTCACAGCGTTCACCGCTGCGCAAATCAGCTCGTCATATGCCTCTCCATCATGAGAAGGTGACATGCACGTGGCTACATCATTAGCAAACTGCAGTTGAGTTATGTACTCAGCCTTGATATTGATGCAAAGTCCGATGCAATCTAGAAGCTTAAAGACGCCGTCCAACGCAGTGAGAAGCAGCTTCGGGTAGATTATATCTGTCTATCTCACTCCTCGTTCAAAGAACCAAAGGACGTTGAGGTGGTGAATGGTGGTGGGATGGCGACGTCACACCGGTAAAAAAAGCGCTGCTTGACCCCAGATGAGGTGGACAAACGACATCAAGCGATTCGCTGGGAGCCCCTGGAAACAAGCTGCCTAGGACTGTGGATTTTGGAACTCTGCAAAAATTTCAAATCTAGCGTTGGACGTCAATCTGTTGAAGCGATGATAATATTAATGAAGACATCATGGATTTGCATTTCAGCATGCTTTACAGACTGTCAACATCATCATATCAATCCATTACCGGCCTACTATTGGTCACGGGTGAGAAGAAGTTAAGGCTAGTTCACCACGCTGGACTCCACCCACCTTTAAGAACACTATGTAGAACTCTCAGGCTTGCAGGTTTCCTCACGATGTTTTCCTTCACCGTTGAAGCTAGTGATATTTGAATTACTTAACTCGCATAACTTAGAAGAGTTGGAGGTGCGTGCTGGGATTCGAACTCGGCCCCCCGAAAGTGAAGTCGAGCTCCTACCCACTGGGCTATCACCGCCTACAGACTGTAATACCTTTAAACGTCGAAATGTTAAGCGACTTTAAGTCATAACAACACTGTAATATCAAACTTTGAAGCTTAAAGTTGTGATATGCAATCAAAGCAAACTCAACGCAATGAGTATTGCATCGTCAAGCGCAAACCAACGTCATAAATAATATGAACAGTCACACTTCGTAACTTTTTTTGATATAAGACGAATGCTTTTATACGCATTCCCATGTTGAGAAATATGGGCTGGGCAAAACTTATTTTTAGCGCGTAACCGAGTTTACCGTGTAACTTTAAGGTATTGTGTCACAAAAGAGTGTTGCCAAAGACTTTTCTAGAAACCTCCAAAACAAAATGCATTATGCACAAGTTCTGTCTAACTAGGACTAGATACTACGGCGTTGGTCTCCGATTAAAAAAATTTAAACTCTTTTCTGATTTAGATCACATAGAGATACTTATAGGTCTCTCTATCGCCGACTGACTGATGCCTATTTTTACCTGAAGACCTTCCTGGCGCAACTGTGAGCGCTGTGAATTTAAGTAGGAGGTCCCAGATTCGGTTCCCGGTAGGGGCAATTTGGGAATTTATATTTTCTGAATTTTCTCTGGTCTGGTGGGAGGCTTCGGTCGTAGCTTTTTACCACCCTACGGACAAAGACGTGCCGCAAAGCTTTTTAGTGTTGCGGCGCGATGTCGCGTAGAAATCCGCTACCATCTTAGACTGCATCATTGCAGTAAGATGGTGGTTAAGGTATGAACCTTAACACCAGGTGATTTATCAGTCAAGAGCGAACTTGTAGTGGCATAAAAAAAAAATTAAACCTAGGAAACGCTTAAATCGTAAGCCTAAAGATTTAGGTGATACGTAGAGAAAAAAAAACGTTTCACCAACTCTTACTTGATGCCTAACGACGATAGGCGGTTAGCGCCATAAAGTAACGAAACCGATTCAGCGGGTCGTAAAGTTTAGGGGACGGTAAGCTGACACTTGACAGGTGAAACAAAATAAAAATTCGGAATTCAAACCTAAAATTCTTACGAATAATTAAAAATATGAAAATACAAACACAGTACACATATGTGGCAAGAATCATAGACAAGTTGAGTAATATGAGTTGCCTAATGAAAATCGATTGGTGAAAAGCAAATGTATGCCTAAGAATCTTCTTTGATTAGGCGTGAGTTATATAGACACTGTCTTGTTCACCTTTGAGTGTTTTTACAAGCGACAAACGACCAGGTTTCAGAGCCGTATGACATCATGGATTTGCAAGTCGTCATACTTTGTACAGACTGTAACTTATTTACTTTTGTGTTGATGATATTTACGGTCATGCTTTTTAACTTTTTTTATATAAGAGGAAAGCTTTTATACCTATTCCCACGTAGAGGAATGAGATTTGGGCAATGGTTATTTATAGCGTGTAACCGAATTACAGCGGCCGAGTTACCTGTTTAAGGTAATGTGACACAATGGAGTGTTGCCAACGAATTTTCTAGATACTTCCAAAACAAAATGTGTAACGTACAAGTTCTGTTTCGCAAGAAGTACTGCAACCTTTGTTTCCGACTGTAAAAAGTTAAGCTAAGTACGCTCATTAGGGAGGTGTAGAATATATATCATTACGCTGCTACCCTTAGTTGACATGGCAGCAATCGCAGGGCACAACTAGTATAATTCGCAACTGTAAAGTCTTCACGGGGTGTGTTATTGCTAAATAAATAAAAAGATAAAAGAGAGGTCGTTTTATATGTCAATGCATCGGACACACACACACATGTATGTATAGGCGCGCGTGCAACAATCCATTACATAACATGCAACAAAACGGTAGCATTACGACGTCAACGCTTCCCGTTGCGGGGGGAGCAGCGGGCCGGCGGAGGGGGTTCTGGGAGGAAAAGCGGGGTGCGGCCGGACGAGTGAAAGTGCGGGTGATTGCCCCGCGGCCCGTGCCCGCCACGCGAATGTCAATGCGAAGCACGTGTTGCGGCCACTATAATCTGCGTGGAGCGCCGCGTAAACATAGTAAAGTGTTGACTGGTTTATTGCCTTCGCACACCATTAGTGTTAGCATGCGCGCCATGAGATAATTGTCTGTCATTTTCTCGCCATATCGTTATATGAGATGATATGAAAAAAACCTTCAAAGGCGTGTAGTCTACCTCTTCCACATTTACCTACCTAAAAACCTTCTCGTTAGGAAAGGAGACCCGTACCCTATAATAGTGGCCGTTAGTGGGTTAAGGATGATGATGGTGATAAATACATTCGTAAACTAAAACTATGAGGCTTAGAATCGTTCAAAGCCTCACAACAAACTAAGTCAAGGGCTAAGTTAAATACGAATAAATATATATAGTGAAATATATATAATATACTAGCTGTTGCCCGCGACTTCGTCTGCGTTTGATTTTGTATTTTGATGTGCCATTAAATTTAGTTGTAGATCTAAAAAAAATTAAATTATTCAGTATAGCTAAGCCTTAAATGAGGGGTTTGCTGCTTCCCGCTGAGGAGTTCTTTCCTGTATCTCCAAGTACAGTTTGGGTAAAATTAAACAAATATTATAACCTGTATAGTACAAAAATAATTATTTAAATCGGTTATAATTTGTCTGAGTTATGGTGTAAAATTGTCAAACACTCTTCCCATCTCCCAAAGGAACTGAGCTTAATGTCGGTATAAAAATATATCCTATATTACTTCTAACACTTCCAAGAATATGTGTACAAAGTTTCATGAGGATCGGTTAAGCAGTTTTTGCGTGAAAGCGTAACAAACAAATTTACATTTACATTTATAATATTAGTAGGGATAGGGATATTATACTATATGTAGTTATTTATGTTTTGGTTTGGTGTGCTTTACGATGGTGGTACTATACCAACTGGTAGCATCATATCGACCAATTGCCGGCTCACTACAGAGTACGGGTATCCATTCATAATGTTAATGGCATTAGTTTCACGCTGGCCAAGTGCGGTTTGGTAAACCTCGCACGCCTTTGATAACGTTTTTTTATCGACAATACACACATCGCAATCTTGCCCCAAAGTAAGCGTAGCTTGTGTTATGGATACTTAAATGACTGATGAATATTTTCGAATAATATACATCTTTATATATATATTTCTTGTGTGCGTGTGTATGTCACTGAACTCCTCCTAGACAGCTGGACCGATTTGAATGAATTTTTTGGTATTCGTTTGGGTGGCACCCTTGATGGTATAGATTTACAAATAATCCCGACAGATGGCGCTGGGGTCCGCTAGTAATTATATATATATAAATTACTGCTTAGAATATAGAGATACATATAAACACCCAGACTCTGAAAAGCATTTATGTTCATCACACAAATATTTTCCAGTAGTGGGAATCGAACCCACGGCTATGGACTCAGAAAGCAGGGTCGCTGCAAACTGTGCCAATCGGCCGTCAAACATTATGAAGAACTCTCAGGCATGCAGCATTCCTCACGATGTTTTCCTTCGTCGTTAAAGCGAGTGATATTTTAATTGTTGAAAAAAATGCACATAACTGCGAAAGTAAGATTTTCATGCAGGAATCGAACGGCCACCCAAAAGGCAGCTTAAGCCATGGGCCACCATCGCCTCGTAGCATATAAAGCATATATTACGCAACGTTGCATTACGTCATAGCTTCCCGTCGAAGGTAGCGGGTTCAAACGAGTGAAAGTGGGGTCGACGCACCCCAGTCGCGAATGTCAATGCTTGCGCGCTGCGATATCGTTATCAGCGCTCAGCCATCATTTGTATTCTGTAACTATTCCATTTGTATTCTGTAACAGGTTGCTAACCGGTCATTTTCATCGCATAATTTTTTATACATCGCCAATTTTGTATGCAGATTACAGGTCGAACGGTTGATCATTATCATTTTTATCTTGACCAAAGGTGTCCATCCACTGCTGGCAGTGGCGTACACAGAGGGTATGTACAGGGTATGAAGATGATATTAAACTAAGAAAATCTCCAGTACGAGTTTAAGAAAACTTGAGAATAGACATCGTATAAAAAGCCTACCCTTAGTAGTAGTAGTAGTAGTAGTAGTATTTATAACTCGTTACTGGAGATTTATTTATTTTTATGTGATAAAATATGACGAGAAAATGGTACATATATGTTTATCTTATGGTCAAAGTGTTAGCCCTATTACCCTACTGTCCTTTTGGAACCATCGTAACTTTAGATTTAAGTTTACAAATGTAGTTATCGCCGTGACCTTGAGTAATGAAATGATTTTCAATATATAAAAAAAACGAATTCAGAAGCTCTTTGAAGATGGTTAGAAAGGACTTCTATATAGTTAGGGTGTCACTTTAGGTGTCTGAAGTATAGGCATACCTACATACCTACTCGTAAATAAATAGGTTTTTTTAATTTGATAACGTAGTTTAGAACTCAAAAAAAAACTCTAAATACTTCTGTCATAAGATAGAGGTATTTAGAATGAAGATGTCCCGAATGTTGAAGTTAAAGAGGAATAGGAGAAAACAGCGCATCGCCTCAACTATTATTGATTTAGCGTTCCGGTACGATGTCGCGTAGAAACCGATTAGGGATATGCGCTTAACATAACTGGTATACTCCCTAACAGGTTAGCCCGCTACCATCTTAGACTACTGGGGCTAGTTACCACACTATCGAAAAAGACGTGCCGCTGAGCGATTAAGTTTAGATTAAGCGATTTCCGGTACGATGCCGCATAGTAACCGATGGGAAGCAGTGGCGTGCACATACATGCACAAAAGCGATGCTTACCCTAAAATTGATATATAACTCTTTTAGGAGGAGGATTTTTGCCATTTATGCAATTTTACTGCTGCATGCATACCCTGGTAACAAACCCAGTGCACGCCACTGTTTGGAAATATCGGTTTACTATAATTGCCATACTTCCTAACAGGTTAGCCCGCTACCATCTTAGACTGCATCATTACTTACAAGGGCTAACGTATGATACATGTAAGATAAAAAAGCTTGGGTATGAATCGCTCTAACTTCATAGCTCAACATTAACTAGATGGTGATAACAAAAAAAAAGTTAACGAATGCAGTTATCACCATCACAAACATTAGTGTAACACGTTAATTGTATGAACGCTTATAATAAGTGCATGTCTACATGAATAAAATATTTTTGAATTTGAAGAACAACAAAAAAAAAATGCGAGACATTTGCCTACTATCTCATTCCTAGACAAATAGCGACTGCAGTTACATACATTATACACTTTACGTAACACAAGTGCGTTGAACTTCTACCAAACATTACCCACACAGCCCTAAACAAGTAATTCCGATAAACCAGTTTTTATCCGGTAGGAAGCGTGCAGCAATTAGCGAAGAAAGTACAGTTAGGCACAAACAAAGCGAGTGACGTAAGGTGAAACGTGGCTTACGTCACCCGGGCCTTGAACCTTAGTACCGGCAGTACTACAGTAGTGGTCGACCAGGTGGGGGCCATTCATAGAGGTGCGGTTGTTTGCACAGTGCATGTTTGCCTGGTCATTCGGACATGATAATGCTAAGATATATATTTTTTTTTAATCAGTAGGTAGGTATACAAAGGTGACTTGATGTCCTAAACTCCACTGAGTTTGAATGGACTATCAAAATCCTACGAACTACTAGTAAAATCCAAAACAAAACTATAAAATTGATGAGGGTAGATGAATAAATACACTGCCGCACCATATAATGCAGATCCAACGCCAGCTAACAACCGTCGCATAGGCATATACCGGTTGTTCCCAGTTTAAGATATTTATATTCTTCCAATTTCTGAAAATACTCTCTGAAAACATTCTTTATATTTTTTTCGGTGATCGAATCCCTAAGTGGTAAAGGCGGCTATTTATGAGTCTTGGTACAAGATAGTTAGTCGATCGTTTTCCGCAATAGTTATTTGCTCTTTTGACAGTAACTTTTTAGACCTGTTATAAGATACAGGGCAGGAGACAAAAATTATATCCCCCGATTTTATCCCCTGACAAGGGATGTTATTAACGTGTCCACCGGATAAAGCACGGGAACATGGAATAGGAGAATTTTACCCCCGTTTGTTATTACACATATATTATTGAGATATTATTTCCACTTGTGCGCCAGTTCTCTGAGAGTTGATAAAGCTGTGGGAGAAGATAATTTTTTATTCTTCACCTCGGGTGAAATCTCCTGCCTATGATTGCCGTGCAGGAAGGACAAGGAGTCCAACGAAAATGTTCTAAAACGTACGAAAACATTCAGCCTCTCTTCTTTTTTTTATTTTACTAAAAGTTAGCTCTTGACTGCAATATCCGGTGTAAGTGATGATGCAGGTTAAGATGGTAGGGGGCCAACCTGTTAGGGATTATGGCAGTTGTAGAAAACCCATACTCCCAATCGGTTTCTACGGAACATCGTACCGGAACGCTAAATCCCTTAGCGGCACTTCTTTGTCCACAGGGCCACTTGGGGTAACTTGCCACGGCCGAAGCCTCCCACCAGACTAGACCAGAGAAAATTCAGAAATTATAATTCCCAAATTGCCCCTGCTGGGAACCGAACCCGGGACCGTTGCGCCAGGGAGGTCGTCGCCTTATTAAAGCAAATACGTTATGGTACGCTTTTCGTTCACCGCAGCAGGTTTTTCTTGGCGCAGTAGCACACGCAACTGCTCTCTTTATATGTATTTATATCTTTGTACGCATTTTGAAATTTATAATTTCTGAATTTTGCTCATGTCTGGTCTGATGGGAGGCTTCGGCCGTGGATAGTTACCACCCTACGTCCATTGCAATGCTAAATAAATACCGATGAGGTGTATGAGTTTTATATGAATGCCAAAACCCAAACAGGTTAGCCCGCTATAGACTCCTCACCTATCACCAGTTTAGATTGCAGTCAAGGGCTAAATTGTAGCGGAAAAAAAATGAACACAACTGATATAAGCCGCTACATAACACAGCATCGGGCGTCGACCGCTGACGTAACTCTCGCAACCAGCCTTGAACTGAGCCGCCCGCTCAATCGCAGAGACTCTTTGTGTTATTTTTGTGTTATGATAAATTTTTTTTTTTTGTTCGACGACAGGTTTGTTTGATTGTTAATTCAATAGGACGCTGCATCAATACCTTTGCTTCAAATATGCTCGATAATAACGTATTAGTTGATCGAAAAATTGATTCTGAAACAATGGAAAACATGGCATTTTTACTGTAACAAATGCATTGCTGACGAATACGCGAATTCATATTTTAAAAGCTGTTAATGCTACTGCTGACAGGTATTAAGTGCACAACAATGATATCATTAGCATCTTCACCATCAGACGAACACCTACCACTTCACCAGCAACGTGCGAACATTCCAACACAACCTGCTCTTCCAAGACTCCCACACCATATTATGAAACCGAGTTCATTTCAACTCGGTCGGGCCCTTCTCATTGTGGGAGGAGACCCGTGCCCTGTTGTGGGCCGGTAATGGGTTGAAATGACGATTGCAGCCCAGACGTTACGATCAGCTGGTTAATGATTGGAATTTTAAGCTCTATCATAATTCCGTAGCAAACACTATCCACATTAAAGTCAAAGTCGAAGTCAAATATTTCTTTATTCAAATAGGCACATAGATGGCACTTTTGATGGCGTTATTATATACAAAATGTGTACATAGCAGTGATGGCGATAACTACAATCGTAAACTTAAAACTAAAGCTACGAGGTTTCCAATCGCGCCCTGGTCTAAGAAGAAGCCCACAACAAACTTAGCCGGGTGTTCTTTTTGTTATCACCATCTCACATTGTTATTATGAACCCAGTACCGACCCTCTACAGCATACGGGTCTTTCCCTGACTGGGAAAGGTTTATGTCGTCGTCCACCACGTCGGCTAAGTACGGATTGGTAGATTCCATACGATTTTGAGAACAAAATAGAAACCATCAACCTTAAAGCAACTGGTATTTAAATTGCTTAAATTAAAAACGCACATAACTCAGAGAGTCAGTGGTCAGCCTTGGCTCGAACTCGGTCTCCAAGAGAAGAAAGCCGGAGACTGACCTACTAATGAATTATATATGTATCATCATCATCATCATATCAACCTATTACCGGCCCAGGGTAAGGGTTTCCTCCCACAATGAGAAGGGGTTAAGTTTTTAGTCCACCACGCTGGCCCAATGCGGATAGGTGGACTCCACATACCTTTGCGAACATTATGTAGAGCTCTGAGGCTTGCAGGTTTCCTCACGATGTTTTCCTTCAACGTCGAAGCAAGTGATTAGCACGCACATAACTTAGAAAAGTTAGAGGTGCGTGCTGGGATTCGAACTATACTATAATAGTTAAACAATTTATATATCCAAGACGTGACGTCTACATATAACGCATACAAAATAACATCGCAAACATAATAGTAAAGTCTATCGACCTCGCATACTATTTTTCATACATTTTTTCGCATCCGCATCCGGTCGGAAAGTGTGCGGGCTTAATTTCACTGCGGCGGCGAGACGCATGCGCAATGCGTTGAAAGTGCGTCGCGCACTGAATAAAGATGCGAGGGTTCAACGTATGGCTTGATACGAGATTAGAAATTATGTAAGCTTCCAGGAATGCATACACGTCGCAACCCATTACCGACCCACTTCAGGGCACGGTTCTCCTCCCACAATGAGGAGGGTCATAGTCTACTAAGCTGTTACTAAATTAGTATTAACATCCACCCTGCCATATCGACTAGCTATAAATTGAATGAATGAATGAATGAATGAATGAATACACTTTTTTGTACACCTGTACACCAAAGAAAAAAAAAGTAGTTACAGAGATATAAATACAGAGCAAGAGAGTACAATTTGGTGGCCTTATCACTACATAGCGGTTTCTTCCAGGCAACAAAAGGCGTAAAAGGAAAAAACATAGAAAAGAGGTAGGTGCAATCAATAAGATTTAAAAATTATACAAATATATAAATAAAATATATAACTATAATAAATATATAAACATATATAACATATAAATACAAATAAGATATAAACATACATGAAATTACCCATAATTAATGTAAACTACTAAAAATCATAATTAAAATATATAAATTGAAGAAAATCTGATTTTGCAAATTGAAAAGTGGAATCATCATCATGATATCGACCCATTTACCGGCCCACTACAGGGTCTTTTCCCAAAATGAGAAGGGGTTAAGGCTGTAGTCCACCACGCTGGCCCAGTGCGAATTGGTGGACTCCACACTCCTTTGACAATATTATGGAAAATTCTCAGGCATGCAGGTTTCCTCACTATGTTTTTTCTTTCCCGTTTAAGCAAATGACAATTGAAGTGCTTAAAACGTAAGAAAAAGTAGCGTTCTCTGTTATATACCTACCCTTACTACTGCGATCACCAAGCCTGTTACCTATAGAATAGTTACCGGTAGAATGTTACCTTTTATTTATTTAGTGACAAGATTACTCCCGTAAACTAACTTACAACGTCGACGACGACCTAAAACCAACCTAATTCGACATTTTGCGGTGGCGGCCATCTTGGATATGAAATTTATTAATTGCGTCGTCTTTTTTTTTATAATTCAAGAAATTTTTTTCGATTTTCTGTTTGAATTTTTTATAGGGTACTTCCCCATAAAGTAGGGTCGAGAAAAACTCGAAACCTCATTTAATGGTTATTGATGATGCAGTTTAGGATTGTAGGCTAATAACTATGTAATGGATAATAATAATAATAATAATAATAATCTCTTTATTAAGACAACTAAGGTCCACCTTTGTTAGTAATACAACTTAAACGACTATGTTAGTATTAATTAATTATATTATATTATAGAATTATATTATATTATAGGATAAATTCAATACAATTTGCTTCACCGTACAAGCACCGACATGTAGTGTTGCAAGATAGGTGAATCAAACTTTCCCGCTAACATATTGAGGATACTGTTTGAGCTCGACCGCAACCTTGTCAGGAGGGATGCCGTCGGGATAAGGCAGCTAAAATAACTTTTATCTCTAATCGCTATTTACGCGGCACGAATCAGAGCTCTAAATCGCTTGACCAGATAAACACATGTCCACGATATGAAAGATATGAACGTTAGCAACTAGCCATGGCCGAAGCGTCCCACCAGACTATAACAGCTAGTAAAAAAAGGTAGTACAATACAGGATCTTTGTGAATTCTAACTCCTAAGATGATGTAATAAGATATCTATCATTGAAGGTAAACGTACGCCGGCGCACACTTCACGTAACATTCCGCCGCGATCGGGCCTTCAACCTCGGAAGCGTGCCTCAACGGGGAAGTGAACTGATGACTCTTACATATTTGCGATTCGTTACTTTATGCGGACTCGTTACGGAGTGGGAATGCCTAGTGGTCTGTATCTTGCATTTGCTTTACATTAGGGGGGCCGAGTTTGAGTTCCAACCTCTATTTTTTCAAAGTTACGTGCGTTTTAATCAATGTAATATCACTTGCTTTAATGGTGTAGGAGAACAAATACATTCGCGAAAGAAGGTTTATGCACACAGAAAGCGTAATGGCATAAAAGCGTCGCGCTGTTTGGTGTGACGGCATGTTAGGTGCGCCAATGTTAAACATAAAGCCAGCCCCTTTTCTGCTCGATTTACAATGTGACTGCATATCATAGACATTATTGATCTAAGCCAATATACGGAAGGGTTGCAGTGATTCATTCATTGTCGCCGTGTGACGTCACCGGGAAACACGATGACGTCACCAGTGTTGTTTCACAACTGAGTCAACAGGTAGATAATAGGTTTGCCTAAGTGCGGTGTAATTATATTGGTTGATTTGTCACCGATAGTAGTTGACCTTTGAGGCTAAGCTGTTTTTAATGTAATTAGAGGATGTGAATATTGAGTGTCATCGTGATTTGTCCCCACTGTACTACCGTCATGCTTATTATTATGGTCTTAAGGGCGCGGTTGGCGTAATAATTACAGGCACATTAGGACTAACACCTTTGCCTCAGGCTGATATTATACAGGGCGGCATGTTGCAGGAAGCGTTCCTAGCATGCCCTCCTAAGTTTCGCTCTGTTTTCAGGCTATGGTTTTCCACTTTTCAAGGGTAAATGATAAAAAAGAATTTTTTTTTTTACTTAATACTTTCTATTGGATAGAAGCAGGCGTTACTTTGCCGAAATCTAAGATATATCATGAAAATTAAGCGTAATTTGCGTCCGCGAAAAGCAGGAGAATCTGTATGGAATCTGTATGGAATCTGTATGGAATCTGTAACTATAGATTAATTAACGGGTTTATTAAACTTAATCCAATAGTTGCGTAAGGTTCGTAGCCGACACCCAACGATGATGAAAGCAACCAAATATTATGACGTCAAACAGTCACGTGGAACCAAGGCGCGTGATTCTTTTTATCAAAACTTACTCCTTTCTTCGTGGAGAGTTTTTTACAAGATGCAATAACTTTCTTAAGAAACAATTGTTTGTCCTCCTTCCAGAAGCTTCTTTATGGTTGAGTTAAAAATATCTATACCTGGTAACTTTTGCTTGGTAATAGCATGGAGGAAAATATTAGTAATCAAATAGATACTAATGCTGTTTGACTTATTTTTTAAACCAGATTATCAGAGTCATTTCACATCATCACCATCATCATATCAACCGATAGACGTCCACTGCTGGACATAGGTCTTTTGTAGGGAGTTCCAAATTCTACGGTTTTGTGACGATTGAATCCAGCGGCTACCTGCGACGCGTCTAATGTCTCCCGTCCTCCTCGTCGGGGGTCGACCAACGGTCGCTGCGTTTACCAGTGCGGCTGTACAGTACCAGGCTGCCATTCCAGCACCTTGGGAGCCCAACGTCCATCCCTCCCTCCGAACTATGCGCCCCGCCCATTGCCACTTCAGCTTCGTGACTCGTTGAGTTATGTCGTTAACTCTGGTTCTTCTACGGATCTCCACATTTCTGATTGTATCACGTAGAGATACTCCGAGCATAGCTCTCTCCATCGCCCGCTGAATGACTCTGAGCCTTCTTATGAGGCCCATAGTTAGCGACCATGTTTCGGAGCCATAGGTCATCACTGACAATCGTCATTTCACAGTTATATGATAAATACTAGCTGTTACCCGCGACTGCGTCAAAGATGAATATGAGCAGACAAACAAGTAGGCGCACACCCACATCCACATGCACACACACACACACACATACATACAAATTAAGGTTAATATACTATACCTACTTCGCGAAACAGGAGGATCATGATTTCGAAAGTAACTTTGTTTGTCTGTTCCCTTTTTTAACAATCATCAACTAGTGCTAAATATTCACACAAATAAAGTATGAAGCGATGCTTATTTTATTTCACTACGGCGAATCGGTGATAGCACAGTGGCAAGGACTTCGGCTTCTCTTTGGGTGGGCCGAGTTCGAATCCCACCCACGTTTTTAAGCAATCAAAATATCACTTGCTTGGCTTTTCATTGAAAATAAAAATACGTCAGATAAAAAAATGTTTCTGAAAAAATCTCATATATGACTGTAGGTGTTAACTATGTAGCAGTACGCTGCCTCCCAAAATTATGCGTGCGACGCCGAAGGGCACATCTAGTATATTTATAATTGAATGAATATGAATCTTTAACAACTTACTGTAAATGTTTACATTTAGACATTCTTTATCAAACAGTGGTAGTTATTCAACTGTTGGCTAATAAATGTCTTTTACATTTCCTTAAAACCAATGTATATGCGGAGTTGGTCAAAATATTGTGCGTACCTCGTAGAAACTTCTAAAATCCTCTAAAACCTATCCTGGTAATTACATTGGGCAACGTAGAGTAACCAAAGCAATATATAACGTATTCATAACCAGCCAACGCCCTCATTTAAGCACGGCGGAGTTATTAACAAAATAATTAAATGTTTGCATTTGAAAGGGTAAACTAACGTCACGTTTCGTGGCGTGCGCGAAGTTTGCGAGTGACGACTTCGACACGTGACTGCGCCGCGTAACGGGCAAAGATTCCTTCCAGAATGGCTTATTTTGGTTGCCTAATCGCTTTATATTTAGTTGCACAACTTGCAGAGCGATGAAAATAAAATTTCCTTTATTGTCGTCTGTCTGTTATTGCAATTGTGTCCCATTTATTGTTTAGGTGAAGGGGTAAAGTTTCTAATGTTGCGTGTGTAATCTCTGGATCTACAGAAACGATTTTGAAAATTAATTTTTGTATTGGATTGTCAATTTATCCATTCAAATTCAAATTCATTTATTTCAAGTAGGCCTACTTTATAAGCACTTTTGAAACGTCAAGTATGTATATTTGTGTGACTCTACCACCGGTTCGGAAAGCAGATTCTACCGAGAAGAGCCGGCAAGAAACTCAGTAGTTGCTCTTTTCCAACATCAACATTTACAATCATTTTGCTATCTTGCGGGAGATGAGAGCGAGGCTGGCTGCTTCCATTCTACCTTGTCATTCTGCTATATGATATAGGTACAACGTGTAACGGAATTACGAAATAAATTTGAAGGATTCATAAGTATAGTATTGATATAAGCATAAGGGTGATTACCCTGTAAACATATTCAATCATGAGAAGCATAATTTTTTTTCCATACAAGTGAATTCTAAACATTCGGTTTAATTCGCTTCTGCAAGTTAGCCCTTGACTGCTATCTCACCTGGTGTTAAGTTATATTAAATCCCATACAACTAATCGGTGCCGAAACAACGTCGTACAGGAACGCCAAATAACTTTGTCGGGATGGTGGTAACTAGCCGCGTACCAGACCAGACCAGAGATAATTCAGAATTTAGTCGCTGGATTCATCGAAATACTGGGTAAGTTCCGGATGGAATTATAAATTTCCAGAGATGTAACTTGTGTGTTGTGTGTGCGGAAAACTAGCGATGTGCCAAAGTCGACTGTCTTTTATGACGTCATAAAAATTATGGACAATACATCATTGCTCTACACCTAATGCAATTTTGCGTAGTTTTGAGCTTATATCAAAACTTTTGTTTTATATCGATTTTAAAATTGTTTTAGAAGCAGCGTGTGTGTAAAACCTATTTCAGGACTATACCTAACCTATATTAGAGCTAGGAAAAGTCGAACGACCAGTATTTTTTTCGATTGAATTTACTAGAATTTTACCCTAAAACAGTGCCATTGCTTAGTATAAAAAAAAAAAACAAAAGATATATTTCGTGATAACATCTTTTATACATAGAACATTTTTTATATATAGCTATAATTGGTGGACCAAACAGATGGCTCACCTGATAGCAAGTGGAAAATTATAGCATATGAACAGAGCAATACCTTGCATGCAAGGAACACGTCCTTCCGAATGTCGCCCTGTGCCCATCAACATAAGGCGTTGGTGGAAAGTATGTACCTGTAATTACAGCGGCAACCACGCGAGCGGCAACCGCACCTTTCAAACTGGAACACAGCCATGCTGCTGAGCGGCAGAAATAAGAATGATGGTAGTCCTTTTAAAAAAAAACACACGGTATCTTTATGATATCTGTATGTTAAAAAGCGTGCTTTAAAAAAAGGTTTTGTTATTCACGCACAGCTTTTAACAACTACCATACTTCGGCTGTCACAAAAAGGTTCTACTATAAAAACTTGCGCTTCAGATAAACAAAAAAAAATAAACGTGTGTGTACACGCGTTAGAAGTTATACTTCTTTGGCGTAACAAGATAGAAATCTTTTCAAAAATTTTATCTTTATGTTATCTTACAATAGAAAAAAGGTACACAGGTAAAGGTAAGGTTAATAGATACATTGAAAGTTTTACGCATAATGTAGTTAAATAAAGTTTATTTAAATATCACAAAAAAATCTACATAATGACAGAAATTTACATAACAAACATAATTAAATTTAGAATACTCATATAGGACAAGCAAGTTTCAATCAACATTAAAATTTTAGATTTTTGTACAATTCTATTAAATTAACGGAATGAGCCCGCAGGCTTTGACAATTGAAAGTGTACACTGTCAAACCTTATAGCTAAATTCAGAGTGTCGGTTTTTTGTGACGGTGTGCGCGAGCATCTTAAAACTTTACTCTCATAATTTTTCCCTAACGCGCCAAAAGAAGTATAACTTAAAAAAAACCAAATTAAACTTTATTTTGAAGTTATTAGATTTCGAAAATTGCTAGTATCGTGGAGACTAAGAATGACTTCTTACTTTATTTGGCATAACGGGCAATGAGCACAACACGCGTTCTACACCTTTTCGTCATGACAAGATCGCAAGCGAAGTCGCAAGTAAACTTCACAATAGAAAGAAAATTGTTTTATTGTAGTTCTTCGAAATACTACCTAAGCTCTGACGTTAATGGGATTACCTTCCCTTTGACGTCATTAGTCGTAAAGATAAAATTGCAGAATAATATCTTGTCTTAAATTATTTTATCGATAAATAATCGTTTTATGTAAAATGACTGCTGACACGTCAGTGTAAACCACAACCTTTGGCGCATATTTTTTAAAAAGTTCTTAAAAACCAGAATTATAATTATCGCCCGTGTTGTTTGGCTATTTTAAAACTTCTTTAATACTTTATGTAACTTTTTGGGGATTAATTGTTTTTCGCTTTGCCCTCCTATTCGATTCCTAGTAAGAACTCGCCAAAGATAATGAAAAAATAAAATACACTTTATTGTTACTTTATTACTGAACAAAACATATCAGAATAGATAAAAAGTTTTCGAATCAACAAAAATTACGCAGGTACAATATTATACTGATTATCGCATTCCAAAAAAATATTCAACTACTATCCCGCTCTTTAAGTCCTTCCTTTTTGCTAGCAGTTGCCTGTAAGTTATTGCTTATAGAAATAAGGCCGCCTTTGCATTTTTAAGGCCGTCTATGTACTTATTACATTAATACCTAATTAGCGATCTTTAGCGCCGCCATTTCTGCAACTATAAAACTACGTAATTAATATTGTATGATCTGATCCTTGCTATGGTGAGCACGTTCTACTGCTGAGCACGAGTATCCTAAGTTCGATTCTCGAGTTGAGTAATAAATGTAGGTACACAGAAAATTAGGTAAATTAACATAATGTTATAGAGATAACATAATGTCATAAAGAGCTCACAACAAACTTAGTTAACCTATTTTTTTTTTTGTTGTACCATCTTACATATCATTAATTCTTCCATAAAGGGTTATTTGGAGGAGATCGCTTAAAGCGGTAAGACCGCCTTTGCGCAGTTTATATATTATTTATTCCTTGTTTTCTCTTTTAATTGTGCAATAAAGACTTTATTTATCCATCTATCTTTCTCACAGTCAATTAATATTTAGCTATGTTATTTGTTACAAACAGTAGAGCTTATAGTTATATAGTAACAGAATGTCTGTGTGTAACACCAGACAGAAAGGGCAATTCACAACCAAGCTTTTTTATCGTTTAAGTTGTCCTTAATATTATAATTGGTATTTTCTATAAGCTTATGTTTTATATAAACATTGAACTTGTTGAGACATCTCAAATATTTCATTCGGTAACTTTTTATAAAATAATATACAATTTCCCTTGAATGAAATTATTAATTTTATGTAGCACAACGAGTTTATTTTTACTTCTAATATCCACCTACTGGGTTCATTGGCACACCCCCCGTTGAGACTGGCCTTAAGTTCAGCAGTCGACTGTTATATTGATATTTGATAATGACAGAAAAATAAAGTGGGTACTTCAAATAATCAACTTTGTAGCATCTTAATATCAAAAGCTCACGGTGAATGAATGAAATGAATGAATAAAATACACTTTATTGTACACCAAATTAAAAAAAAAACAAGCTTAGAAAAAAAAACTCAATTAAAATAAAGGAGAAAAGGTACAATAGGCGGCCTTATCGCTTAAACGCGATCTCTACCAGGCAACCCACGATTGCTAATTGCTTATGATTCAGCACCTGAAAATGAATCAGTATGGTGAAGGTGTGACGTCACACTATGAGTCACACTTTCTCCGATACTCATGTGGGTGTTCACTTCCTGTATATTTTTCATAGGCTTCTTTCTATGGCAGAACTAGATTTTAAATAGACTGACTGAACGCAGGTTACCTCTCTTACTCAGTAGTGCGCTTTGTCCTCGTATTCGATTCCTAATTAGAACGCGCCGAAGATAATGAATGAATAAAATACACTGTGAGAATTCAAATCAACAAATATAACGTTGGTAAAATAGGCAGCCTTATCGCTAAAAAGCGATCTCTACAGACAACCTAGCAAAGATCTAAGTTGTGGGCGATTAAAGTGTCCGTGTTGTTTGGCTATTTTAAAACTTCTTTAATACTATATGTAACTTTTTGGGGATTAATTGTTTTTCGCTTTGCCCTCCTATTCGATTCCTAGTAAGAACTCGCCAAAGATAATGAAAAAATGAAATACACTTTATTGTTACTTTATTACTGAACAAAACATATCAAAATAGATAAAAAGTATTCGAATCAACAAATATTACGTAGGTACAATATTATAATGATTATCGCATTCCAAAAAAATATTAAACTACTATCCCACTCTTTAAGTCCTTCCTTTTTGCCAGCGGTTGCCTGTAAGTTATTGCTTATAGAAATAAGGCCGACTTTGCATGCCTATTAATTTTTGTATCATTTATTTTTACTTCTTTATTTTATGCCTATTTTAAATTTCTTCTTCAGCTTAATTACTAGAATTGATTTTAGGATTTAGCGTTTAAACCCCACTGCACTGCTCCAATGGTTGTATTGATATGATAATGACGATGACACCATCATCATATCAACCGATAGACGTGCACTGTTGGACATAGGCCTTTTTTAGGGAGTTCCAAATTCCACGGTTTTGTGCCGCTTGCGTCCAGCGGCTCCCTGCGACGTTTTATGGCGTCTGTCCACCTTGTTTGGGATCGACCAACGCTGCGTTTACCAGTGTTGGTCGAGCCCAAACATCCATCCCTCCTCTGAACTATGTGCCCCGCCCATTGCCACTTCAGCTTCGCGACTCGTTGAGCTATGTCGTTAACTCTGGTTCTTTTACGGATCTCCATATTTCTGATAGTATCACGTAGAGATACTCCGAGCTCTCTCCATCGCCCGCTTCGGGCCACCATTCCAGCGCCGTAGGAACCCAAACGTCCATCCGTTCTCCGGGCTACAATACTCAGAAGTGGGAAATTCATAGTTTGAGGAAAAATGTCTTACTCTTTCACGTG
This sequence comes from Pararge aegeria, assembly GCF_905163445.1. NCBI lineage: Eukaryota > Metazoa > Arthropoda > Insecta > Lepidoptera > Nymphalidae > Pararge > Pararge aegeria. The sequence continues at coordinate 3,977,069 of NC_053203.1, forward strand.
CTAAAACACCTACGTCCGTAGTATTCATAAGTTGTAAACTGCGCATTTAAAATTGTAACAAATAACAAATTTGCGCGAACGAATCCGTAACATTGCGAAGTTAGCTGTTGCGTATCACGTAACCGCCGACAGAGTCGCCTGACGAAGGTCACCCTCGGGCATGCCGTGTTGCACAATATTGGGCCATCTGCCAAAATGAACGTGAAATAGGTCCGTCGGTTGCAATGACTTGCGTTTTTGAACAATTTTCTATGAAAGTTACATCATCATTAATTCATTGTAAACCCTGTTCATATCATCACATTAACCCATTACCGGCCCACTACAGAGCACGGGTCTTTTCCCAAAATGAGAAGGGGTTAAGGCTGTAGTCCAACACGCTGGCCCAGTGCGAATTGGTGGACTCCACACTCCTTTGACAATATTATGGAAAATTCTCAGGCATGCAGGTTTCCTCACTATGTTTTTTCTTTCCCGTTTAAGCAAATGACAATTGAAGTGCTTAAAACGTAAGAAAAAGTAGCGTTCTCTGTTATATACCTACCCTTACTACTGCGATCACCAAGCCGGTTACCTATAGAATAGTTACCGATAGAATGTTACCTTTTATTTATTTAGTAGCAAGATTACTCCTCCTTAGTCGTTCACTCTTGACAGAGTGGTCGTGGTTGACGATGGTTCTTTTTCTTTGCCTACAGCCCCCGCGATGCGCCTCCACTTGTCACGACTTTCAGCGTTTCTGGAACATTGGACTATGGAGGTTTGTGTTGTAGCTTTAATTATGTCGGTCCAACGCGTGCCGTAGTCCACCACGCTGGCCCAGTGCGGATTGGTATTGTATAACAATTAATTTTGTTGGCTTGACTTTCAGTGGGCCGAGTCCCAGCACGCATTTGTTAACTTTTCAAGGTAACCTATGTGTGTTTTAAGCAATGAAAAATATCACTTGTTCGAACGGTGAAAGAGAACATCGTGAGGAAATCTGCATACCTGAGAATTCTCCATATTGTTCTCAAAGGCGTGTCCAATCCGCATTGGGTGGTCAATCATTTGGTGAAAACCCGTGCCCTACAATATTTTTTTCTAAGTACGTAAATATTATATAACATATTTGTTTGCTCTAAAACACAAAACGCAAGTAATAAAATAAATAATAATCTAATTTAAAGAAATTAAACTAAGTGACAACCAAACTTATTTTTTTTATTCCACTACAAGTTATCTGCAAACTAACCTGGTGGTAAGTGATGATGCAGTCTAAGGTGGAAGCGGGCTAACCTGTTAGAGAGTATGGTAGTCATACCTCTAATCGGTTTCTACGCGACATAGCATCGGAACACTAAATCGCTTAGCGGTACGTCTGTGACGGTAGAGTGGTACTTAGCCACGGCCAAAGCCTCCCACAAGACTGGAACAGAGAAATTATAAATTCTCAAGTTGCCCCTGCCGAGAATCGAACCCCGGACCTTCTACTTAAATTCACAGCACTCACAGTTGCGCCAGGGAGGTCGTCAAAAATGGGTATTAATTGTACCCATATGCCGCAGAATGAAAATAAATAAATAAATAAATATACTACGACAATATACACATCGCCACCTAGCCCCAAAGTAAGCGTAGCTTGTGTTATGGGTACTAAGATGACTGATGAATATTTTTATGAATTATATATACATAAATACTTAGAAAATACATATAAATACCCAGACACTGAAAAACACTTAATGCTCATCACACAAACATTTTCCAGTTGTGGGAATCGAACCCACGGCCTTGGACTCAGAAAGCAGGGTCGCTGCCCACTGCGCCAGTCGGCCGTCAAAAATGAATGATTTATAAATAAAAACCTGCGTTCGACATGATCTTGATGGTCCAATTGTACCATGGAGGTCGTCAAAACAAATAAGTAATTTTACGTAACATTTCTAGTTTGTCGTTATGAGATACGCCACCGAGCTGCCTTATTATTTTAAAGTCAAAACAACTGTAATACAAGTAAACTTTAACTTCGCATTAACTATCAAAACATAAAGAGCGTTCGGTATTATTACGTAGCGGCCGCGAAAATATGCGCTCGCGCACGTGGTCGGAAGGTCGCCGGTTCGATGACACGTTACGTAATGACTCTGTGTACGCTTAGCTTAAAAATCGATCAGAAATATATTGCTGTCAAATAATAAAGGAATATGTTATTATGTGTATAATGTTGCCCGTGTAACTACAACGTAACTGAGTCTTTTGTCTATAACACTTTCACGAAACTTCGTTTAAGTGCAAATTATGTTTATGCGATAAAAGTTTACATTACTTCACAAATTTTGCCCTTTTCCTTTTAGAAGCTTTCGCGGGATTTTCCAAGAGTTCATGTCACACCCACAAACGCCGTGTGGTTTATTCGGGTAGCGATTTTCCGCAAATGATGATACTGTTTGCAAAAAAACCGGACATGCGCTAGTTATGATCACGTACGGTACGTTATCATTTCTTAGTTTCCCGTGGGAATTTAACTTTCAAAAATTATTTTCCTTTTCACGGAAACTATGATGAGGCTGTACATTTGACGGCCGATTGGCGCAGTTGGCAGCGACCCTGCTTTCTAAGTCTAGGCCGTGGGTTCGATTCCCACAACTGGAAAATGTTTGTGTGATGAGCATGATTGTTTTTCAGTGTCTGGGTGTTTGTCTGTATATTATAATTATTTATGTGTATTATATTTATAGAAATATTTAATTGCTATCGTAGTACCCATAACACAAGCTACGCTTACCAGTGGCGTGCACAAGGTTTTTGACCAGGGTATGCATAAAGCAGGTACATGGCATAAAATGGAAAAACTCCCCTACAATACTAGTTATATAAAATAATTTGGGTATGCAGTGCTTTGGTGCATGTATGAAGTGCACGCCACTGTGTATTGTCATAGTATATTTATTTATTTATTTATTATTTCGCCATCAACACCACCATAAACATTCTTTTAACATCCTCTGTTTTTATATTGATTGCAAAATTTAGACCCCAGTAATAAAATAATATGAGTACAATTTTAGTACATTTTTTTTCTCTTTATATCTGCATCAGGACATTAATATACCGTCACGAAACTAAAGTGGCATTGGGCGGGGCACACATGGTAAATTGACGAACGTTAGCGTTTCAAGGTGCTGGAGTGGCGATTTCGCACTGAAAAGCACAGTGTTGGTAGACCGGGTAAATAAACGGGATAAAACGGGTCGGAGGCTTTTAAACGGAATAGAAGAGTGTGTGCCGAGTTCCTAAAGCAGTCGACGAACTGTGGTTGAGACGATAATGACTGAGGTAAATTTTCAAAATATAGAAACATCGAGCCCTTTAATTTGATGACACAGAAGTTCACAGAAGTTTATCCCTATCCCTACTAATATTATAAATGTCAATGTAAGTTTGTTTGTTACGCTTTCATCAAACTTTGTACACATATTGTTGGAAGTGTTAGAAGTAATATAGAATACTTTTTATCCCGACATTAAGCTCGGTTCGGTAGAGGGGATGAGTGTTTGACGATTTTACACCATAACTCCGACAAATTATAACCGATTTAAGACGAAGTCGCGGGCTACAGCTATTTAAAATATATTTTTATATGCCATTAGAAATATTATTTTTTATTTAATTTAATAACATTCATGTTCCTAACACGAACATTTTCCAGTTGTGGGAATCGAAACCACAGCCTTGGACTCAGAAAGCATAGTAGCTGCCCACTGCGCCAGTCAGCTGTCAGATTCTTCTATGATTTCCCTAACTTTGTAGTGTACAAATAAAGAGTTTGGATGAAAAAAAGATCTTTTGTCTCATCTGTGATATCATCTGTCCACCTCGCCAGGTGTCTACCTCACAACATTCCAGCACCTGTGGACCCAACGTCCATCGGTTCACCGAGCTACCTGACCCTCGTATTGCCACTTAACTTCAAGACTCGTTGAAGTATGTCAGTAACTTTTGTTCTACTACGGATCTTCGAATTGTTTTTACTTCAGGTTTGTAACCTCACCTGGTAGTAAAGGATGACGAAGTCTATGGCAGTTATAATGACGGCCGACTGGCGCAGTGGGCAGCAACCCTGCTTTCTGAGTCCAAGGCCGTGGGTTCGATTCCCACAACTGGAAAACGTTTGTGTGATGAACATTAATGTTTTTCAGTGTCTGGGTGTTTATCTGTATATTATAATTATTTACGAGTATTATATTCATAAAGATATCCATCAGCTATCTTAGTACCCATAACACAAGCTATGCTTACTTTGGGGCTAAAATTTCGATGTGTGTATTGTCGTATTATATTTATTATTATTATTTAATGAATCCGTACGACTAATCGGTTTCTACGCGGCATCGTACCGGTACACTTAAACGACCTCCCACCAGACCAGACCAGAATTAGAAACTACCACCGTCGAGGATGGAACCCCGAACGCCGCTTTCAGCTCTCACAAGATAGAAAAATGAATGTTAAAATGCAAAATGTAAATTGTTGATGTTGGAAAAGAGCAACTGCTGAGTTTCTTGCCGGCTTCTTCTCGGTAGAATCTGCCTTCCGAACCGGTGGTAGAATCACTACAAACAGACAGACTTGACGTTTCAAAGTGCTTATATTAGGCCTACTTGAAATAAATGAATTTTGAATTTGAATTTGAATTTGAACCTCGCAATCAAGACCGTAGCACTCACCGCTGTGTTCACACTGTGTGCCGTCATAAAATTCAAAAAGATTTTATACCTGCAGACCTATCAAAGGTACTCATAAAGCGTTCATACATATATTATTACCATTGTTGGGAGGTGATGGTGATAACTACATTCGTTAATTTAAAAATAATGTAGGAGGGTTCCGCACCTCTAGGATCTAGAATGCCCTTCCAGCTTCCATTTTCCCCAGTGCCTACAATATGAATACCTTCAAATCAAGAGTGAATAGGCATCTTCGAGGCAAGCTCCACCTTAGGCTGCATCATCGCTTACCATCAGGTGTGATTGCGGACAAGCGCTCGTCTATAAAAAAAAAAAAACTCGCCCTTGTCTTAGAAGAGCCCACAACAAACTTAAAATAACGCATATATACTCCGAACCACAGAATTAAGAAAATACAGAAACCGTGTTCAGTTGACAGTAATTGTTTTACCTCTAATGTGTTTAAACGTTTACATAGGGAAAATGGGAAGAGTTTGTGAGCTAGCATCATTCCGCGGGTGTGAAGTAAGATGTACGTGGGGAGTTTTCACTGTTTTGTGACACAATGGACTGCATGCAATAATAAATGAATTAGGGTTCTGTATGATCTGAATTCTTTGCTCCGAACATAACTCTCTACATTATCATCGTATTATAATCTATCCATAACCGGTCCACCTTAGAGAAATGAAATGAAATGAAAATGAAAATACACTTTATTGTACACCTAACAGAAATTAAATTATAAACAAAAACAACACAATAAAACACAGTTACAATGGGCGGCCTTATCGCTAAAAAGCGATCTCTGCCAGGCAACCCAACAAAGGAAAGGAAAAAAAAACTCAGACTTAAGGGTTAGGTTGTACACAAGAGCAGAGCAGTTAATAAATTAAAAATAAATATATATATAAATTATTATATCATACAAAGTTCAAACCTACAACACGAAGAAAAGTGACTGAGAAGCAAAAAAAAAAAAATAATAACTAATTAGGGTGGCATAAAACGTTTTTTAAGGAGTCTCTTGAAAATCGGTAGTGACTTCGCGCGCCTAATTTGAAAGGGGAGATAGTTTAGATTTAGAATATAAAGAAGACCCAGAGCCCACGTCTCTTACACCACAATAAAAGGGTTAGGCCATAGTCCACTACGCTGGCCCAGTGTGGATTGTGACCTCTCTCTGCATCGCATAGATAGAAGTAAAGAAAAGGAATTTCCCCAAGGAAAAGTTACGCTGAATTAAGTAACGATTTATGTGTTCCAAGTTGGAACATAATATTATTATAAATCATTTTTGTAGCTGTACCTATGCAACGCGTTGCGGTTTAGTTAGTTACCTATATAAAGACGATAACTAAAAATTGTTATGTAGAGTTGAATCACTGTAGAGATTTTTGGAATATTACTACCTACAATTTGCATTATTTATTGCGGTTTTTGGATTAAATGTAACAAATACCAAATTGTGGTAATACTGTATTATTACCGTATACTATCTGACTGAGTACCTAAGTAGGTAGGTAATACCTATATCGCCCGCAGCTTTAATGAACTCAAGAATCAAAAAGCGGAGTGCTATCAAACTTATCAATTTTAGACCATCTTTGTAACATATTAATATTTCAAAATTTTTGAATTTTGTATTTTGGTATATTTTACGCGCTATTCAATACCAGTGCGTGTTGCCAGTGACTTACGGATCAGAGACATGGTCGCTAACTATGGGCCTCATAAGAAGGCTCAGAGTCACTCAGCGGGCGATGGAGAGCTATGTTAGGGGTATCTCTACGTGATCAAATGAGGAGATCCGTAGAAGAACTAGACTTACCGACAAAGCTCAGCGAGTAGCGAAGCTGAAGTGGCAATGGGCGGGGCACCTAGCTCGGAGAACCGATGGACGTTGGGGTCTTAAGGTGCTGGAATGGCGACCCCGCACCGGTAAACGCAGCTTAGATCGGCCCCCAACGCCGGACAGTCGCTGGGAGCCGCTGGAGCCAAGCGGCCCAGGACCGTGTATTGTGGAACTCCCTACAAAAGACCTATGTCCAGCGGTGGACGTCAATTGGTTGAGGTTATGATGACGACCTATTCTAGGTCTAGAATCTTATCTTATCTACTGAAATCGTAAACAAAAGAAATGAATTCCGATAATTTTGACTTATGACTATTTCAAGAATGTTCTCGTAATTGCTCTTTGTTGTTATAATTTAATTTTATTATTTATTAATAACTCAAAAAAAAAACCTCAGTGCCTGTATACCAAGTCTTCAAAGAGTGCGCATTGCCAGTGAATAAAATATAATAGATCTTTACTTGCATAATACACACGTTTACATAGATGCCAATATCAATTACGAAGTCAGTGTATTGCCAATAGTTGGCGTGCAGAAATTACAAACCATTGATTGCAATTAAAATATAGAATAAATTAAATAATATACAATCAGCATTTTTAAAACTATACAATAACGTGTATAAGTTGAAAATTCATGACAAATGCAAAAATAAAATAAATATGTCACAGTTGTTTTTTGTCATATTGGAAAAAATCATTTAAGCAGTAGAATTTTTTACCTTAATATTGCGTATAATGTTTTGTTGAAAGTGTTTTGAGATCGGATGGAAGTTTATTATAGATTTTTATTGCTATAGGGTAACAGTTTTTAATAAATTGTGCGGTTTGATGCACTCTGGTGAAATGGAGGGCCCCGTAAGAAAGCTCAGCGGGCGAGGAAGAGAGCTATGCTTACACTGACGCTACGTGATCAAATCAGGAATGTAGAAGAACCAGAGTTACTGACATAGCTCAAAGAGTCGCGAAGCTAGTGGCAATATTCGGGCAAATATGTATGAATAGCGACTTCGCACCGGTAAACGCAGCGTTGGTAGATTCTCTACGAGGTTTACAGATGACATAAAGTACAGGGAGACGCTGGACCCAAGCGGCAAAACGACCTCTCTACAAAAGACAGAGACAGTAATTAACATGATGATGATAATGATAATTTATTTATTATATATTCCCGATAAAAGTACGGAACATCTGTACGGTACATCAGCCTGACACTACACTCGCCCGGTTTTTTTTAATTTTTTCATAGTAAAAAGAATTATTTAGATTTCGTGCACATACCACATTTCATATTAAATACAGTCATACCTGATGCAAATTAATTGATTGATTTTCTTCTTATCTAAATTGAATCTTAATCAACTGTTGTAAAAACTGTGTTCTTAGAACCAAAGCTCAATCGAGGTCAAAGGCAACGTCATCCAAATCAAAATGATTTAACGCATCACTGCCTAGAAAAATCAAGTAAAACAATGTTCTTTACCATCACGCAAACTTAACCTTTAAGAATATGCACAATAATTATTCATTTCGCCTGCACCACTTTGCACATCAATCTGTTTTGTTTACTGTTCTATGCAAATGCGTTTGATCGAAAACAGTCTTTTTGTGAATGTTTTTAAAGACAAAAATACCTCGTGAAATTTTGGTGAAATTAAGCGTGCTGCTTACTGTACGAGGTCGTTAAACTGCCCGCAAAATCATCTCGGCTAATGAACTGTATTGCAAATAAAACATAGTTTACGTAATGGTAATGTCTTAATGTTTTTTGACTGTACATACCACTAGTTTTAATTCAATATGTTATTTCTGCCTCTAATCAGCATTGTTCCTGTCTGAAAGGTCTGGTTGCCGGTGTAATTACATGTACATGGCTTAACACCTACGTCTGAGGTTGATGGACACAGTGCTGCACGTGACCCATGCATGGTCGCGACGGGTTGCTCTGTTTATAGGAAATAATTTTTCATGTAACATAAGGTAGGTAGGTCTAATGACCTAATCAATAAAGTTCAGGCTAATGCCTGGAACGTCAATTAGTACTTAAAAAGATTGTCATAACGTTTGATGAAACCTTCGTAAATATTGATTTGTCAATTGATTCATAGTATAAAATATGACGCTTATCACTTCAATTCGTCTTTTGTAGAGAGTTCCAAAATCCACGGTCCTGGGCCGCTTGTTGCCAGCGGCTCCCAGCGACTCGTTTGATGTCGTCTGTCCACCTCGTTGAGGGCCGACCAACGCTGCGTTACAATATATGATGCTTATAAAATATTAATTGTTATAATATTTTGTAAAACATGACATTTAAAAGATGGGTTGCTCTGGAGTTTCTTGCGCCACTTCTTTTGTATGACATAATATGACTCCTTAAGAAGTTTTAGTAGTTAAAAAGAAAATATTAAGGTAAAGATTAATCCCTATCCCTACCCCTACCCTACTAATATTATAAATGTGAATGTAAGTTTGTTGGTTACGCTTTCACGCAAAAACTACTGAACCGATCATCATGAAACTTTTGAAACATATTCTTGGAGGTAATATATGTACTATAGGATACTTTTTATCCCGAAATTAAGCTCAGTTCCTTTGGGAGAGGTGATGAAAAAGTTTGACGATTTTACACAAGGACTATATATAAAAAATGTTAGAAATGTTCTTCGTTAACCTTTAGCATATAAATCAACTAACAATGCGATTTCGATTCGTCCTATAACGATTACTATTTTTTGTAAGTGATAGGAGGAGCTGAGACTGGTCAGACAGTTCATTTCAGATATTGTTTATGCGAATAGATTTTTTTTTTTTTATATAAGAATACACAACTTAAAAAATTCAGTACAACCTAAATTAAATGTCCATGTGCCTCAAAAAACAAAAACAAATGCAGACGAAGTCGCGGGCAACAGCTAGTGTGAAATAAATTACCAACATATCTGCCTTAGTTTTGCTTGTTTTATTTTCATGTAAATTCATCATCATCATATTAGGCACGGGTCTCCCCCAACAATGAGAAGAGGTTCAGGCCGTAGTCCACCACGCTCGCCCAATGCGGATTGGTGGACTTGTCAATTAATTTGGTTTTATTATGACTTCAATCGGAAGAATAATAGTCTATTACTCAAAAGAAGATTCAACTATATTATTATTTTAAAGTTTTAACTACGATCATATTTCAAAAGACTTGCTTAAAAAAAATCCATTACATGCAACAGGTAGCCTAATATAATAAACCCTAAGGAATGTAATAAAAATTAAATAGGATAAACAATGAAACAATAAATTAAAAGTGATAGATGGAAGAAAGTAAAAAGAATAGGTACTCAAGGAAAACTCATGACGTTTTCTTCTTTAAACATTACGCAATGTCTAAGACCGAAAATTCGCCGGTTGACGACCTCTGCAATATAAATACGCAAACATACATAATCGCGTTCGTACACTGTCTGTACGCTGTACACTCCTACGTGGGTTTTACGTTTGTGTGCGTAGAATAGAGGGCGAAATAGGGTGCGATTATTTTGGTATGGCGATTTTTCATGTATGCGAAACATATTTCAATCTTATTAATATTATAAAGGTGAGTTTATTTATGTTTTAACGCGATATCAGTTCTTCTTGAAAAACTATTGTAGCTTTTGATAGATTGCGATCTTCCTTGCGTCGCGGTTTGTGCTGATGCCTTATAAGTGTGATATCCCGGGTCCTATCCGGGCAGTATCAATTTGGGAATTTATATTTTTTTAATTATTTTTGCTCTGGTGGGAGGTTTCGGCGTAGCTAGTTACCAACCAATAAAACGTAGCAAGCGATGTAGCTTTCCGGTGTCATGTATAAACTGATTAGGAGCTTTATATAACTGCCATATCCCTAACAGGTTAGCCCGCTGCAATCTTAGACTGCATCATCACCTACCGAAATTTATTCCAGAAATAAATTCAAAATTTCATTTATTTCAAGTAGGCCTAGTTTATAAGAACTTTAGGAACGTCAAGTCAGTCTGTTTGGAGTGACTTTACTACCGGTATTAAAGATATTTTTTTTATTTTAAAAAACGCCTGTCTTAACTGTGTGACATACAACCTATAGCTCAAACAAGTGAACTTGGAAATTTGGGTTATTATTTTTAAGCACCCTAGATGAAATAAAGAAGGATTTCTTAATATTCTAGCCAATTTGAAGTGGAATTTTGTACTAAGATATGTTAACATTTCTCTCTACATTAACTCGGGTCTCCATCCAAGTACGACTACGAATTTTTAGTTTAGTTTGTATGTAAGTCTGTAATTTTTAAATATTGACTTGGTACACGTAATAATCGCCCAAACCCGCCAACCCGTATTGGAACAGCGTGGTGGGTCTACGCTCCATAACCCATAAAATGAATAGGTTATTTCAAGTTATGTCAGTCATCATCATCATAACAACCCATTACCGGTCCATTGCAGGCGCGGGTCTCCTCCCACAATGAGAACGGGTTAAGGCCGTTTAGTCCATAACGGACTCCGCAAACCATTGACAGCATTATAAAGAACTCTCAGGCATGCAGGTTACCTCATAATGTTTTTGTTCACCATTGAAACAAGTAATGTTTTAATTGCTTTAAAAAACGCACATAGCTTAGGAAAGAGATGCTGGGATTCGAACTCGGCCCCCGAAGGTGATGTCGAAATCCTTCTGGGGACTTGGCTATCCCAGTGGGAAAGTTAGATTAGTTATTTCTAGTATTGGTAAGTTAATAGGCTGATGATTCTGATACACAGAATATCGCTGTAGATAATCGGTATGATATTTTGTTTGTTGTGTCGTGTTAGTGTGTGTGTTTGTGTGTGTGTGTGTGTGTGTAATGAATATTGTTGGTTTATGTGTGTGCGTGATTTTGCGTGAGTATGCTCATATATTGTAGGTATTAGGGTAAAGGCCCGCCTGGAAGTTTTTGAGGTCAATTTAATGTCGGTGCTAATTATGTGACGCAGTTTTCTTTGCGCCCAAGGTGAATGATCCCATTGGGATGTTTACTTCGCCTCATCGTTAAATTGATTCCGAGTGTTTTTAAGCGACTTACAAATAGAGATATTTTGGCGCGAAGTTTTAATGCCGCTTTCCGTTGAGGTATAATCGTTACTTAAGGAAAATGCGTTATGCCACCCCCATGCGAGTCTTTTGCCTCCGTACGACGAGCTTTGCTTATAGAGTAGTCCTTTATAAGTGTTCAAAGGATTATGAAAACGGTAGGAAATCTTGGATAACTAGGTTGCTCTTAAAATAGTTTGTGACAATGAGAGATGGTGATGACAAAAAAAATAAAAATATTCATCAGTTATCTTAGTGCCCATATCGCAGTGGCGTGCACAGGGTTTTTGACCAGGGCATGCATAAAGCAGGAAGATGGCATAAAATTGAATAATCCTACGCATTTATGAGTTATACAAAAAATTAAGGGTAGGCAGTGCATTTATGTGCAAGCCACTGCCATATCGCAACGCTTACTTTATGTGTGTATTGTAGTAGTAGGTATATTTATTCATTTATTAATTTATGACCCATCTCATGTACCTGTAATCACATCAGCAACCAAACCCTTAAGCCCGGAACACAGTGAAGCGGCTTGGCAGCAAAAATAATCATGGCGGTAGTGGCTTCAGACAAGCTCTGTTACAAAAGCCTCTTCGACCACTGTGTAAACGATATGATACGATTCTAACGAAACCTGATATACATGACTTATGGTGGAATATAGGAACACAAGTAAATACATACATTTATATCAAAAGTAACGAACCTCTTTTTGGGCAGTCATGTTGAAAAGAGGTGAAACGCAGTAATGAAACAAATCGTTACATTAATGACGTCACAGAGAACAGTAAAGATTGGGGCGTCACCAGTTTTCCCACATCGTCACCAGTAGCCTTTGTAGATATGACTCATGTGCTTCCGTAACTTTTCAGTTACTTCCAATTTGACAGGGGACGCCCATTCGTTAAAAATATTAAAATACAAATCCTTTAAATTCTAAAATGATACTGACGTGAAACATTGCATACTGATCTATTTTTCTTACCTGTATTAGAACGTACTTATACAATGTTTTTGTTATTTTTTTGTGCACAAAGTTTAAATTAAACTGTTAAAAAAAAAAAAACACTTGCATAGAGAAAGCTCTACTTTTGTTTGTTTTAAAGTAATGAAAAGACAACTTACATAAGACAACTTAGACAAAATTGAGTTTTACAAACCGTTAAACATTTATTTTTTTATTCACCAAAAGTTAGCCCTTGACTGCAATCTTAAGTGGCGGTAAGTAATGCATTCTAAAATGGTAGCGGGCTAACCTGTGAGTATGGCAGTTGTATTAAGCCCATATCCCTAATCGGTTTCTACGCGACATCGTATCGAAACGCTAAGTCACTTAGCGGCACGTCTTTGTAGGTAGGGTTGTAACTTGCCACGGCCGAAGCCTCCCAGCAGACCATACCATAGATAACTCAGAAATTATAAATTGCCCGATTGCACCTGTCGGGAATCGAATCCGGAACCTCCAACTTAAAACCAGCCAGCCAGGGAGGTCGTCAAAATATGCAAACAACTTCCTATATAACACTTGCAAGGAAAGGAATCCGTGATCATGACACATAACGAGCGGTTCGTTTACTCAATACATTATGATGATACGATATGATATAAATGACAATATGTTTTGGCAAGTTCGACGGCCGGGCGGACGAAGACCTTGCTCGCGCGACCTTGTCGCCGGGTCAATGACTCGAACGTATTTTCGGGCGTTTTTCTCTAAGGAAAATTTCCTATCGACCAGCGTAAGAGCTCCCGCCGTGCCCGCCTTCCTTATAGTCTGCAAGCATGTAAGGAAACTGCAAAGGGGTGCCAGGGTTCATGATAACTAGACGCCTCAGGGGGCAATGTGTTCGCACCCACATGTCTATAGAATTGAATTTCAAATTGTGTTCTAGAATCGTCTGCAGGTTTTTTAACCGATTGGTGGTTGAACTTTTTGGTTTTTTACACGATTTTTATTAGCTTATATGTTGTATACCTGTATGTTTGTTTGTATGTTTTAACCGACTCCTTTGGACTTGATTTTACCCTATTCAAAGGTCTGTTTTCGATCAAGCTTTGTAGATATATCGAGGACCGATGATAATACACTAACTTGATAAGATTATTCAATTTTCGGTGCGAAGCGGTGATAGCGCAGTGGGTAGGAACTCGACTTCTCTTTCTGGAAGCCGAGTTAGAATCCCAGCACGCACCTCTAACTTATCTAAGTTTTGTAAATAAATAAATATATAAATATACTACGACAATACAAACATCGCCATCTAGTCCTAAAGTAAGCGTAGCTTGTGTTATGGGTACTGAGATAGCTGATGAATATTTTTTTATGAATATAAAACACACAAATACTTATAATACAGATAAACACCCAGACACTGAAAAACATGTTCATCACACAAACATTTTCCAGTTGTGGGAATCGAACCCACGACCTTGGACTCAGAAAGCAGGGTCGCTGCCCACTGCGCCACTCAGCCGTCGGCCGATGTGAGCTTTTATGGTTTAAATAAGTATAGGATAGTGTGGGATGTAGTAATAATATAATATAAGATCCCTTTAATAAAATACTTAATTAAAATAAGAAAATAATTATTTAAATGCTATTTTATTTATTCTTTTATAATATTCTATTATCATTATCCTGTTCTCACTAAACAGGATTTAGTGAGAATTAGGGATTGAGAATGTGAAATATTTTTAATTTATAGATTTGTGATTTTCATAAGTTTTTTTTTTTTTTAAATAGACTGAACTTGATTCCATTTATACCTACCTCATTTAATACAATTTTTTTTATTATTATTTTACGATATTAGTTTCCGGTAAGTTATTTCACAAAATATATTGTTAGTATTCTATTTGGAAAACATTAAATATTTAGACAAGTATTATTACGAATTATACAAAGCAAAATGGAACTATTAAAGCAATTCTATATTAATGAATATTGTAGTGACGTCACAACATGTTTATGGCGTAGCGTAGGTATCAGCTAGGGGGAGCAACCGCTAACATTTGTTATACACTGTTTGCATAATACAGCGACAGTTATAACTATAATATTATATTTGTATTTATAAAAATATAGTGCCGATGATGTAATTCACGATAAAGGTGACTTCATATCACATAAGAGTCATTGATCCTTAACAAACGACGCAATAAATGTGCAGGTACTAAATGATTTAGCACAAACTACATCACGTAGCGATGCGGTGAAGCTGGTGCCATACTTTACAAAAATACACTTAGTTAATGTTTACGCAAGACTTGTTAAGGGTTCTTTCTATATATATATATATTATTATTTTCTTTTTTTAATTAAGCAAGTAAGCGTAGCGTGTGGTATGGGTACTAAGCTGACTGATAAATATTTTTATGCATAACATACATAAATATTTATAATATACAGATAAACACCCAGCCACTAAAAACAATTATGTTCATCACACAATAATTCTCCAGTTGTGGGAATCGAACCCAAAACCTTGGACTCAGAAGGCAGGATCACTGCCCACTGTCACACCAACCACCAAACTTATTACACTCCGTAGTTTGTGCGTCGGGGAGTAAGTAGTCTCTGTTAAGAAATTGGCGATATTTAACCCCGCGGATGAAAATTTATTTTTTATAACGCCCCACATTCAGGTACCAAGATGCTATTGGATAGAAGCAGGCGTTACTTTGAGGAAACCCATGATATACTATGAAAATTAAGCTTAATTTGCTATACTCCGCGAAAAGCAGGAGAATCTGCATGTTGTTATTTATAATTTCTGCAATCCACACCAAACAGATCTTAGGCTATGTACCCTCTACGCACGTTTCGCTCCGTAACCGGAGCATCCTCAGGAGATGTTGACTTTACAATGAATAATAGTTAATACCAAGATGCTTCTAGATTTATTATCAGGACACTTCTTAGTATTGCCTCACGCTATTATCACGTGATGTCGGTTCACATCGCCGCACGTGACTTACTTTAAATACGCTTTGCGAGGAAGTGTTTACGTAATTTTAGTAATAATTCAGCGATATCTGCAGGGAAATATAAACCACTGAATTATTTAACTAGGCTGCTCCTGCGTCTTTAGTCACGTTTGCTCTTTGCGTAGAGATTACTATGGCATATTTAAGTGGGTGAATTTAACGTACATAACGTAACGTTTTCATAGCAAAATATTAATTAACAAAAATTACCGGACTAAGTTTGTTGTGGATTCTTCTTAGATCAGGGCGCGTTTGTAGCTTAAGGTTTAAGTTGGCGAACGAAGCTATCACCATTACCTCACAATTATGTGAAAATATATGTATGATGGCTTCACAAGTGCCTGTGATAGGCCTACATAAAGAATTTTAGAATTCTAATGGTTTAATATAATTGATATACTTCCCAAGCGATTATTGCACAGTGGTTAGGACTTTTGCTTTACTTTTGGGGGCAGAGTTCGATTCCTAGCACAACCCTGCAACTTTTCTAAGTTATGTGCGTTTCAAGCAATTAAAATATCACTTACTCCAACGGTGAAGGAAAATATCGTAAGGAATTGCATGCCTGAGAGTTTTCTACAATGTTCTCAAAGATGTGTGGAGTCCACCAATCCGCACTGGGCCAGCGTGGGGGACTACGGCCTTAACCCCTTCTCATTGTGGGGGGAGACTCGTGCCCTGAAGTGTACCGATAATAGGTTCATATGATGATGATGATATTTAAATTGCTTAAATTATTATTGGATATTCTTAACATAGATAAAATGTAGCTAGTCAGTTAACTCATAATATGTACGACTTGTGAAAAAAAAACAAACGCGACTTCGTCTGCGTTTGTTTTTTTTTTTAGACACATGGACATTAAATTTAGGTGTAGTTGTACTGAAATTTGTAAGTTGTGTATTCTTATATAAAAAAGAAATCTATTCGCATAAACAATATCTGAAAAGAACTGTCTGACCAGTCTCAGCTCCTCCAATCACTTACAAAAAATAGTAATCGTTATAGGACGAATCGAAATCGCATTGTTAGTTGATTTAAATGCTAAAGGTTAACGAAGAACATTTGTAACATTTTTTATATAGTCCTTGTGTAAATCGTCAAACTTTATAATCACCTCACCCAAAGGAACTGTTTTTAATTTCGGGATAAAAAGTATCCTATATTACTTATACCTACCTCCAAGAATATTTTTCCAAAGTTTCATGATGATCGGTTCAGTAGTTTCTGCGTGAAAGCGTAACAAACAAACTTACATTCACATTTATAATATTAGTAGGGATAGGGACATACATAAATACTTAGAAAATATATATAAACACCCAGGCATTGAAAAACATTCATGTTCACCACACAAACATTTTTCAGTAGTGGGAATCGAACCCACGGCCTTGGGCTCAGGAAGCAGGGTCGCTGCGAACTGCGCCAATCAGTCGTCAAATTGCAGATTATAGAAAATGAAGAAAATCTCCGAAACGAGTTATAAAAAACTTTCATTGTTAGATTTATTAAAAGCCTACCCTTGAGTATTTATAACTGGTACTGGAGATTTTCTTAATTCTGTATCATCTGCATACCCTGTGCATACCCTCTATGCACGCCACTGACTTTACTTAGTTATTTCAGGAAATTTGCTCGAATAATAGTACCTAAAGGAAATATTATTATAATTCTGTCTACATGTGTACCTTAATTGTTCACATTATATATTAATATTTCATGTTTATTGCTTCAATAGGGAAGAACCCGTTTGTTTCTGCTTTTTGGGTTATTCATTACAATTTAATGAGTTATGTGGAATTGCGATAAAGTCAATGGAAAATATTTCCAGTGCTTCAATATAATCGAAGCATAACACTGCCGTCCTAGTGGGAAATAAGAATCTTTTTGTAGTAATGCCAAAACTGAGAATAGAATAACACAACACATTACAATAGGAAGAAAACAAGGAAAACAGTTATCATATTAGTGCTAGGGTGCAAAGGCGGCCTTATCATTAAAGGTGATCTTTTAAAGGCAACCTGAGCGTGCGAAGCCGATAAAAAAGTGGAAAGTGAATGTGCATTCAATGTTATAAAAATAAAATAAACTTACATGAACATACATACTATATTTACATAATAACTACGAAAATACCGATATAAATTTGTATGTATTATACCATAATAGATATTTATGATATATATTTATGCTATTATAAACTTAGCTAATACCTACTCAATTACATAGATAAGTAATACTGAGTTATAACTCTTAATTAGATTTTGATGAAGTTGTATTTTATGATGTCCTTCAGGGACTAATAAGCTAGTGTTAATGTAAAAAATATCTTTCGTTTGTTTATATACGAGTATTATACTACTTTATTTTATTTAAACAATAAACTTACATCATTAAATTTTTAATTTTAGTCTCATAATATATTAAATCATTTCTTTCTCTCCGTATTCATTCTCTTCTCGAGCGGGTGAAGATCATTATCTACACCCATGTACACCCAACAATAGAATATCATCATAGTAAATAAAAGCTGTATTTGACAGTTTGACAGTTCAAAAATAGGAGTGCTCCGATCGTCACCAAACTTTGCAGGATTACTCGCCAGGTCAATCCGGAGATTCCCTGAAAGTTTAATTGAAATAAATCCAGCCGAAAAAAAAAAACAAATAATAATAATAATAAAGTAATAATAGGCATAGAAAAAAAAAACAAAAAAAAAAGTTAAGGTGTTTCATAAATAAAAAAATTTAATCTAAGGTCTTAATAGTTAATATATTGTAGTAGGCACCCGGTAGTAGACTCTGCACAATGTAGAAGTTGCATACAAAAAAAAAAAAGAACAACCAGAATGCAATCCACGTAGCATATTTGAGTACCGACCTAAAACAGTCTTCGATCCCAATGCCGAAGGAAAAAAGGAAGGAACACACAAAAAAAAAAAACATCTTGCATGAGGGTTTTCGGGCAGGGATTGAGCTGATCTCTTCGGAAGAAGCAAGTCGTATAATTGGGATAGAACTTCACTTCAGGTAAGTTAGTTTAATCTCCAATTACACCTCCTTGATTCGTCCTCCGAGATCAGGTATTCATTGTAGATTTTGAAAGATATTGAAATATTAAAACCCGTTTTTAGTTTGATAATATTGTGATGAACTTAGAATAGTTACTTAAAAATTAAAAATTATGCCAGTGGCCATGTGCGGCCTTAACCCTATCCTATAGCTGAGAGTAGAGTGCCCAGTAGTGGGCCGGTGATGGGTTGATGACGATGAAGATAAAATTATAATCCATTGTAAATTATGATTAAATAACACAGTGCCCTGTAATGTGGACATACCGGCCTGGGCGAATGACCTCGGTCGGTCTTTTACCTCCGACATTTTGGGGGTTGGCCGCCCTAGTTTAACCTCACGCCCTCCGGAAGGTTAACGCTGCGTTCAATTTATTGTTACGAGATACGACTGTTAAATATTTGATGATAAAAAAATGTGAAATCGGAATTTTTGGTTGCTCCTTATATTTGACGGCCGACTGGCGCAGTGGTCAGCGACCCTGCTTTCTGAATCCTATGCAGTGAGTTCAATTCCCACAACTGGAAAATGTTTGTGTGAGAACATGTTTCACAGTGTCTGGGTGTTTATCAGTATATTATATTCATAAAAAAATATTTAACAGCTATCTTAGTACCCATAATACAAACTACGCTTACTTTGGGGCTAGATGGCGATCTGTTTATTGTCATAGTATATTTATTTTATTGGTTTATTTATTTACTGCCTTTGTTGAATTGTTTATTAAATAAAATAGATCAAGAATAGTCCAACTGGGCCAGTGTGGTGATTATGGCAAGAACCTCCCGTTGGGAAAGGCCCTTAGTCCAACAGTTGACTGTTAAATGCTTAACATCTATTTTACATTCAACTTTAATCATCAAGTCAATGTAGGAAATGATCACTAGGAAATAAATAGTTTGCTCCAAATTGAAACAGTAACGTGGATTATGAGTTAATCCATAACGCAGTACCTAAATACCCAAGGTCTTTGCCCCGTTCCGACCTGGTTGGATTTCTAGGGTTCCGTATATAAATTGCCATAGACTGCCATGATTGTTTAAAAGAGTCGTTGAACGTAACAACTAGAGTTCGATAGCATATCCTGGAATAGATTCCCGCGTTTGATCACACATTGGGTTTCGCTGTCAAGAAATTTTCAGTACCAGTCCGGAGATAGGAAGTTGGCTATCATTTTTTATTCTACTACAGGTTAGCCCTTGACTCATTTCACCTGGTGGTGTGTCTCACTCTATGATTGTAGCAGGCTGTAAGGAAAAAGGCGGTTATTTTTTTTTTATTTTTTGTTTAGAATACTTTATTGCACAAACTTAGAAACAATACAAGAAACACACAAGAAAACAAAAAAAAATAAGTAAAATTAAAAATATATACATATATACTACATACTATATAACATACACATATAAGAATTAATAAAATAAATATATAATAAAATAAACATATATACATATATATATATATATATATATATATATACATATAATAAACAAATGTATGTACCTCATAGTAATACAATCTTTGTTATATTAAACCCACATTCGGTTTGTACGCAGAATCATACCAGAACGCTAAATGGCTTGGCGGCACGCCTTCATCGGTAAGGCGGCGGCGGCCGAAGCCTCACACTAGACCAGACTAAGAAATTATTGATTCTCATTTTTTGCCTGCCGGGGATCGTACCTGGGACCTTCGAAAATACGTTATAAAAGACTGCAGCGCTCACCATTACGCCAGGAAGGTTCCGCCCCATTTGGTAAAATATTATAGTAGTTAATCCTACCTGCCCTCATTACAGCAGTGTGTGTCATTACAGCTTTCAATTATTCCCCTCTTCAGAGAAATGAGACTTTTGTCTTGTAGACGAAAACTTAATATATGAATTAAGGATTCCGTATTATGAAGATCATAACGATCAAAAAAGTTGCTAGTGCGGAACACTCCCGATTTAAAAGCGATTCGTTTCGTTTACCATCACACAATCGAGCGTAAAAAACAGGAAGTAGAAAACGAAAATGATTTATTTAGCTCTTTAACGTGTGCCTAAATACTTGCGTAGTGTTCGGCCGAAATATTTTATCGCGGTAATAACTCTATTACTGAACGAGACTGAAGATTTATGAGCTGACGAAAAGCGAGACTGGCACGCGATTTCGGCTTTTATGGTGCTCATTGATGGCCCCTCTTTTGAGCAACTTTTTTGACATAAAAAACAGTTCCCTTACTTTCGGCCAATGCGGTCAATCTTCAGAGAGATTATCCAACAATGCGGGAGACTTCATAATGCACAAGTATTAGATAGAAGCAGGCGGTTTATGGAGGTAACCATAAACCTATTCCACCAAGCCAGAAAAAAAGAAGAGTACCGGAAAGCGATCAAGCGTAGGACAGCTTATATATCCGAGGTGCTCTCCGAGGCACGCGAATGAATAACCACCAATTTCTAAAATCTGGTACTAAGATTTATTTGATAGTAAAACCCTATAATATATATTGGCCCTAGCTAAAGATTGAACCTAGGACCTTGTAATCTGAAGTCCGACATGCTCAATATTAGACCATCATCAGACGATAAAAACCACATCCACTGCTGAAGGAAAACCCTATACTATTCACTGGCTCGAGCTAGGGATCCGTCCTGGGTACAATCCTTGTAATCTGGAGTCGGATATTCTCGCCACTAGACCATCATCAGACATTAACAACCACATCAACTGCTGAACATAGTTCTTGTGCCGGTAGTTCTTAAATCCACGGTCGTATGCCGTTGGCATTAAGAGAGACTTGTGGTCTACCAACGCTTCGTTTACCAGTGCTGCCATTCAGTGCGTTCTGGAGATTTTCTTCATTTTATATCATCTGCATACCCAGTGCATACCCTCTGTGCACGCCACTGCTGCCATTCCACTACCAAATACCACATGGAGCCCCAGCGTCCAACGGTTATATTAAGAGCTATGTGCCTATTGCTTCTTGAGTTTTGCGGCTTGTTGAGCTATGTTGGTAATAGTAAAGCTTCTTCCCTCTTCTAGATCTTTGTGGCAGAGCTTATCCAAGTAACGCCGCCATGCTTATTTCTGCCAACAAGCAGCATCACAGCGTTCCGGCCTACAGAGCGTGATTGCCAGTTAAAATTCTATTGTGGATTACTGAAATAAAAAAAAAATTCGTACCAGCCCACATATTGCGTTGGAGAGCATTTCATCATTATAACATCACATTATAGTAATAATCGCCAACCTTCCTTGGAGCAACGTTGTGGGTCTATACTCTGAAAGCACTTTTCCGAAGCGAGAGAAGACCTATGCCCAAAAGTAGGACTTTATTAAGCTTGTACGGGAACTATGTTGATGCGCTCAACCGTACCAATAGGAAGATCTTACTCCGACCAGAGGTTCGTGCGCAGGGACCGAACCTTCATCTTTGGAAGTTGTTAACAAGATCATTTTTTGTAAACACTTCGTTAGCGCGATGCATCTGCATATGGAGATCTTTGTGGCGCCATCTAGTTTGGTCATGTCGATATCTCCACAAGCTTATGATGAGTTATGTGTAATGAAGTTAGTTATAAAGCTTGTAATGTAAATAATCACAATTGATTGATTGAATTGGAAGAGAAATAAACAGGTGTTCTTAAAACGTAATTTGATACCATTTACTAGCTCTTGCACTAAAAAAATTGGTAACCCAAAAAATCCATTCAAGCTTTGGTAGGATGAATAGGAAATCTAAAAACAAACCAGTGCTATGTCTATCAAACAGCAATACATCATTTCTAAACTGGTATTGGAATGCTTCGCTAATCTCACAGATTAAACGATTTGACACACTTCCTAGAACATTGCCCGAATTTGACCGGATTCAAGGCGCCATTAGAAAGTTTCAGCGTAATCTTTTAATTATTAAAATACTCTTATCTACCGTTTTCTATCTATAATTAGAAAAAAATACACTGTTTTTCAATTAAACGAATTTCACGCCGTAGCATACTAGAATCACTGAATCAAGAACACACAGAATCCTCATTCAGTCCAACAACAGTGAAAACGCTCCGCGCACGTCTCACTTTACACCCGCGGAATTGCTAAATCACAATTGTTTTCCAATTTGATGGTGAACGCTTATAATATAAGAGGAAGGAGGAGGAATATATATTGTTCGAGAAACCAATCTAAAGTGAAGTGGTTTTTGATGCTTCAATGCTATTTGTGTACACGGTTTCTGTATGTTCTTAATTCTGTGACAATAACATAACTGCGGCGTTACGTTTGCAAGCTATAAACAATATTTTCCGTTAAATATTTTTACTATTATACAACATTAAAACGCAGTCGCTGTCTATGGATATGGATCTCATAAGAAAGCTCTCAGAGTAACTCAGCCGGCGATGGAAAGAGCAATTCTCGAAGTATCTCTGCGTAATCATATCAGGAATGTGGAGACCCGGAGAACCAGAGTTATCGGCATTTCTCAACGAGTCGCTAAGCTGAAGTAATGGGCGGGGCACGTAGCTCGGAGTGCCGATGGACGCTGTGGTCCCAAGGCTCTGGAATGGTGACATCCTGGCTGGACCCAAACGGAACAAGACCATGGACTCCTTTCAAAAGACCTATGTCCAGCTGTGGGCTCCATTGGTGGACATGATGATGTTGATGAACAACATTGGTCCCTTACAGTACGCTTTCAAGATACAGCATTTATTATTCATATTTGCAAAGAAGAAAATCCAATAATACTAATATACTTATAATAAAACTGTAACTGGAAGATTTCTGTACATTTAAGATATTTTGAATTTCGTTTTTGTAACGCTTATATTTAGTTCTGTTCGCTTACATTTAGTTAGTGTAAGCGGTGCCCAGTGTTAGGAATTCGACTTAACTTTCGGGAGGGCGAGTTAGAATCCCAGCACCTCTTACTTTTCTAAGCTATGTGCGTTTTACGCAATCGAAATATCGCTTGCTACAACGGTGACGGAAAACATCGTGAGGAAACATGCATACCTGAGAGTTCTCCATAATGTTCTCAAAGTTGTGTTACGTCCACCAATCCGCACTGGGCCAGCGTGGTGGACTGACTGGTTGATACGATGATGTTGGTGCATTTAGATGCAAAAGAACTTAATAATCAAACTGGACTGCCATATTGATGGCTTTGATAACCGGTACCTATCTCTATAACTGCTACAGCATAACGCTGAGGCGATACTCTGTTTGGGAGGAACAACACCACAGATATGTCACTGCCGACAGGGAACTATGTATATTTGTTTGTTTTTAGCATACTTATTTATTTTGTAACCTAATTTTAAGATCCTTTCTTTTATTTTTAAAAAGTTTAATTTGTTTATGATAACTTTATTTTTTATTTTTTATTTGTGAAACTCGTATCTTATATGTTAATTGCTATGTGTTGTTTTTATCCCAAATAAAAGATTTTATTATTTATTATTATTATTATTATATAAATATAAAAGAGAAAGTGTGCGGGTATGTTCCGTATAGGCTCCGAGACGGCTGGACCGATTTCAATGAAACTTTCAGGGAATCTCAGATTTGACCTGGCGAGTAATTCTGTAAAGGTTGGTGACGATCGGAGCACTCCTATTTTTGAACTGTCAAACTGACAAATACAGCTTTAATTTACTATGATGATATTCTAATATTGGGTGTACATTGGTGTAGATAATGAACTTTACCCGCTCGAGAAGAGAATGAATACGGAGAGAAATAAATGATTTAATATATTATGAGACTTAAATTAAAAATTTAATGATGTTAGTTTATTGTTTAAATAAAATAAAGCAAAATCTAGCCCGGCGAAGTGGTCTGGGTACGCTAGTTTACTATAAAAACAGTTGTCACTTTAATTAATAATTCAGTTGCCACACAAAACGAGTTGCTTGTTTGACGGTAGGTACTTGTAGTGTAAACAGACCTAGTTACCGGCGTTCCGGGTTCAATCCCCGACTGTAACGATTTTAGAGGTCAATGTTCGAGTTGAATTATTGTTGCTAGGTATTTAACCGACGGCTATACATTAGGTCTAATGTTATGAATTCGAATGTGTGTTTATTATATTTCCTTCCTTCATGCAGCAACGGTCAAACTTTTTAACTTGATATCTATTGGTGATTCCCCAGTAAGTTATGACCGTTTTAAGCAATTAAAATATCACTTGCTTCAATCGTGAAGGAAAACATCGTGAGGAAACCGGCATACCTGAGAGTTCTCCATAATGTTCTCAAAGGTGTGTGAAGTCCACCAATCCGCACTGGGCCAGCGTGGTGGACTACGGCCTCAACCCCCTCTCATTAAAGGAGGAGACCCGTGCCCTGTGGTGGGTCGGCAATGGGTTGATACATAAAAAAATGTTAAATAGAATTGATGTTTTTTACTAAACGATTCTCACGATTGTTTTATTTGATTTAAATTGTAAATAATATGCTTAAAAAAACTTCATTGTTATTTCAATTCATTATTATAGTTAAGTGAACTGATTTAAATGAGTGTTTAATGATGTATCTAGTTGGTTGACCGTTGGATGAACTAAAATACTGTAAACTTTGTCACTTCCATGTTTTAAATAGTGAAACTATTTGCGCCTGTGCGCCTGTTTGTTTGTGTGTTTTTGTACCTATGTTCGGCTGAAACTATAAAATTTGGCGCGAACTGTATTAACTTTATGTGTCTGTAGTTACACGGTCAACAACGCCTTTCAGACTGGAGGACAGCAATGCTATTTGGCGGCATAAATAAGCATGGTTGCAGTACTTCCCCGGACGAGCTCTCTCACAAAATATCTACTCCTACTAAAGCTTAGAATTTTTTTCAATCAATAGCGTTTAACATTCCACTGCTGGACTAAATCACCACGGTGGGCGGTAGGGTAGTTTGTCGCAGGAGACCGTATATTGTCGTAGTATATTTCCGTATATATTGTATTGTCGTAGTATATTTATTTATTTATTTATTTATCATCTAATAGTAGGTGTAGGGTTGTACTGTAAAAGCAGTGACCGTTCAAAACGACCCAGTTAAAGTTCAACAATATGGAAATCAATGATTGATAATGACGCGAGGCTAAATAAGACCCAGCGTCATTGCGCCAGTTCCTTCACCCAATGATGTCATTAATGGATTCGGCCTTTCGGACTAGTAAAATTCCACCAATTCGTCCGTCAATTTTCTTTTTTGTGACGGCCGACTGGTGCATTGGGCAGCGACCCTGCTTTCTGAGTCCTACCCGTGGGTTTGATTCCCACAACTGGGAAATGTTTCTTTGATGAACATGATTGTTTTTCAGTGTCTGGTTGTTTATCTGTATATTATAAGTATTTATGTGTATTATATTTATTATAATACTCAACATCTATCTTAGTACCCATAACACAAGCTACGCTTACTTTGGGGCTAGATGGCGATGTGTGTATTGTCGTATTATACTATTAAAGTATATTATTTTTTACCGCGGAGTATGGCCAAGTGAAGCTATGAGTACGTTATATAGAACACGCAGGCTTGATTTTTTTACGAAGTTTTCTTTCACAGGTAAAAAATAATTGATATTTTTCATTATATTGGTTGCTAGAGGTGCGTCTTTATCAATAATCTATATACAACGTGTAAATGAAAACCGAAATAAGATTTCACAGGCTTTAGAGGTACATTATGTACTGTCTCTGAGACTTATCTGTGCAACTGAAAACCTAATAGACTTTGAGTAGACCGCTGCCATAGATCTACTGAAAGAAATCTAATATAGTAAAAAACAATAACATCACATGCAAAATTAAAACTATGTGACTCCTGTCACTTTATTAGGTACGCGACGCGTAGTGAAGGTACTATGCACGTGTCGGCCTTTTATCTTCAATATGGTTGAATTTCTCGTAAGTACATAGGGGGGCAGAGTACATCGATCGTCTGTTATGACCTAGAATTATCTATATTTCACTGTGAGTTCTTCACAGAGTTAATAATACTATATGTGTTGATTCTCGTCTCAAACAAGAAAGAAAGAAAGAAAGAAAGAAAAAACATTTATTCATGTTAAGTGTTACAAACAGTACATCTTATAATAATAAAGTAACAACATAGAATACAACATACAATGTCTGTGTGTAACACCAGACAGAAAGGGTGTACAGCTCAGCATTTGCCATGCATTGTACCTAAGTACACGCATGCCGCTGATTTTCAGCTGAGACCCGAGTGACGATACGGCAAACTGAATATATAAATAAAAATAATGAAATAAATAAATAAAGTGAAGTACAGGTTATTTATTATCATTAAAGTTGGTAATAAAAGTGATAAAAGCAGCAAAATTATAATTATACTACTAAGTAATAAGTAATAAGTTTATTTCAATTAACAGTTACACAGCAAATTAAAAATAGTACAAAATAAGGCAAACATAAGGTAATGTGTATCATGAAACCCAAATTCGATAATACTGCTATAGTGCAAGACTGAGTCGCAGTTATATACTAAAAAATAATAAAAAAAAAAACAAATACTGTTAATTACATAATAAATAAATGCAATTATATAATAAGTGTTAATATAGTAAAATATAATATAATACGATTTGTATATAAAGATAACACATTAACTGAAACTCGCATGCCCACCTCTATATAATTGACATATCAGTCGCACAGCCTTCAGATTCTAATTGTTTAGCCAAGATGATTTTTTTTAATTTATGGTTGAATGAAAATTTTGTATACGAATTACGTATAGGCGGAGGAATGTTGTTCCAACACCGGGTTGCGGCATATTTGAAACTCCCTCTGAAGGAAGCAGAGCAATGACGCGGGACGCCCAGAAGTTTTCGCGTACACCTAAATTGTTCTCTATCTTCGTAAATCCTTCTGAGTTTGTTATACAAATATGATGGGTTTCCACCTTTGAAAAGTCCAAAGAGCAAACTAGCAAGGTGCACCTTCCAAATAGACAAGTAGTTATACAACTCCTTTGAGAACAACGGGTAAAAAGTCATAATTGAGCTGCCGTTTATTTTCTCTTAGGTACATAGGGGTCGAAATATATGGATCGTCCCTAATGACCGCCCATTCATTCATCTTTATTTCGCTGTGAGGTCTTCATAAACTTAATAATAGTCTATGTTGATACGCTTCTTAAACAAACAAGTCAAACGGATGATAACAACCCCTTTTTTGAATAGGGGGTAAAATGTCAAAGTTAAACAATCGTTGATTTATCGTAAGTATATAGGGTCAGACTTATAAAAAATCTTTTAGAAAAGGGGGCTATCGTTGATTTTATTTTCTCGTAAATACATGGGTACCTTCCAGAAAATAGGGGTCAAAGTACATCGATCGTCTCTAATGACCGCCCATTCATTACCTCGCGTATATTTTCTAGCAAACTTGACAAGTCAAACAAGATGATCAATTAGCGTGCGACGTGCGCTAATCGTTATTGAGCAAGGTCAACGACCACGGGAAAGCGGGAAACGTGGAAAGCGCGGAAGTGACGTCACGTGTTAGGTAACCGTTCGGTTTTCAAATGTTGAAGCGTTTATGTCATTGCTGCAATCATAATGATTACTGGGCGTTCGTACAGTATCATATTATTATTGTTGAACCGCAAGCTATTTCATTTTATATGAGTCATATATAAGGGTAGTATTTAAACAATTTAGTAGAATCACAATTACTGAATATGGCTTATGTGAGCGAATGTATAGCGGCGACTACAAATCTTATAACAGTCACTATTATTACACACTATATATTAACTAATCAATAAAACCTCAGTGTGAAATAGTTATTTATGTGTCAACTTAACTTTTATATTAGTAGTAGCAAGACGAAGAGATTAAACTTCTTTGGGCACTCTTTTTTTCGTTTCGGATTAAATAGTCGCTCACGGGGTAAAAAATTCATCGACTCAGCATATTATTAGATTTTGATTATATATTCAGTTTAATTATTTTCCGCTTTTCGCTGATTATTTTATATTTATTTTTACTGATCAATATTTCACTTCAATATTTCAATTATCACATAATTTAGTTTCGGTATCTTGTTAGCAGAAAATTATTTTTCATTAAATTATTTAAGTGGTAGTGGAGTTCCCCATAATTTTCCCAAAGGTGTGTGGAGTCCACCAATCCGCACTGGGCCAGCGTGGTGGACTTTGGCCTTAACCCCTTCCCATTGTAAGATGAGACCCGTACCCGATAATGGGTTGATATGTTGATGATGAAATTATTTAAAAAGTATACCTGCCCGCGTAAACTATACGGTATAAATTTTAACACAAAACATATTTTAATCCAAAAGTTCCGATCCTAAACTGGTTAGCTATTTTTGTATTTACGCTTTAAAGTAGATGCCTACCGCTGTCAAAAATACCTATATTATATCACCAAAGTGATAACAGCGTGACGTAACCCAATCTCCACACTTGGCAACAGATAAAACTGTGAGTTCAACGACATCGGTTAGCACAATTTCGCGAACACTAAAACAGACTATTGACCCTGCAATATACGAATTCTTTTTTATAACACAGTGTTTGCATGACGGATATAGTTGGAAAACGGTTATTTGGGTTGCAGGTGTTGGAGCATGGAACATTTCAACTGATAGGGGTATTATAGTTGCTAGGAGTTCAAAACTCGGTGTTTATTTATAAGATGGTGTGCCAGAATTTTGAATGAGAAAATTAATAGCAAAATTTTAACATTCTTTTAAAAATAGCTCGCTTTTTATCCGTCCAACAATATAATAATTTATGACTTCTTTTTTTGTAAAAACCAAATACAGTTATAGAAAATAAAATAGGCAGAAGAAAACGAATTCGAAGATCAATGTGTTATTTAAAATAAGGTGTTTTTTTTTTACACACAGTTGAACTTAGTGTTTTCTATTAATCTTTTGAGTAATCCTTTTGTGACAGAGCTCTTGCGGGAAGTATCACCATGGTTATTTCTACCGCTAAGCAGCATTGTTGCAATTCTGTGTTCTGGTCTGAAGGGCGTGGTTGCCGGTGTAATTACAGGCACGTGAAGTTAATACCTACGCCTCCGATTAATGGACACATGGCGGCACGTTGCAGGACGTATTCCTTGCATGCCCTGTGAAGCGTTGCTCTGTTAATAGTCGATAGTTTTCCATTTACAATCAGTTGCACCCTCTGCTTGGTCCAGAAATCATTATAATAAAAACGTTTCAAATATAAAAATACTAGAATATACAACTTGAACATTGTCATCGATTTATATCACCAGTTATGCAACCTAGAACTAACTTTACGATTTAGAATTCCGGTAACGGTTCACTTTTTTATTAATTTAGTTTTCTTACATTATCTTATTTTATATGCTTATAATTAACAGTTTCGTAAGATACAATTTTTGAAAAAGAAAAGTACAGCCCTGCTTCTGCGATTTGATACATCGGCCAGGCTGTTCTTCCTATACACTAAAACTATAAAACTATAAACTAAAACTATAAAATTTACACACTTATAATAATTATTACTAAAAATTTTTAATCTACTAAGTATTGTTGAATTTCTTGAGGTCACTCAGGATGGAGTTTACCATGTCGGTGTAAGATTGCAAGGCAGATCTTTTTCGCATCAGAGAGCGCAGCTCATAGGGGGACACCCCAAGGTGCCCGCAAAGGAACTCATGATCCAGGCGGAGTTTTCCGAAGCGGGGACATTCCCGAAATAGATGGTCAAGGGTTTGGCTGGTGGAGTTGTCACAAGGGCACTTATCGTCAGTGGTGATGTGGAAGCGGTGTAGGTAGTGTTTGTTGTTTCCGGTAACGGTGTGCGCGCGCATCGTAAAAATTTACTCTCATAATTTTTTTCCATCGCGCCAAAAGAAGTATAACTTCAAAAACATGCGGGGCAGTCCCTAAAGACTTGTTAAAACTTAATATATGCAGAAAAGAGTATACAACGTGTAAATGAAAACCGAAATATTACTTCGCAGGCTTTAGAGGTACATTATGTACTGTCTCTGAAACTTACCTGTGAAACCAAAAGCCTAATAATTTTTGAGTAAACAACTGCAATAGTTATTAAAGAAAGAAAACAGAGTCAGCCCTAACATCGCATGCAAAAATAAAATCAGGTGTCTTCTATCACTTTAGTAGATACGCGTCGTTAAGTAGCGTAGTTAAGTACTATGCGCGTGTCGGTCTTTTTATCTTCTATAGGGTGTCATAGGTAAACACTTAAAATGTTTTGAATTAGTTTGTATGGAAAAATAAACACAACATGTTACCGAATTACGAAGTAATGTTGAAGGATATATAAGTCTATTTCACCAGGAATGACTTTATAAAAATATTAAATCAAAAGAAGCATATATATTTTTTTTTTAATTAAAAAACTTTCCAAATTTTTACTTATGAAACCCTATGGAAGATAAAAGCCCGAAATTAGAATAGTACCTACGCTAAGCAACGCGTATTTCATAAAGTGGAAGGAATCTCTTTATTTTTTATATTGCAGATGATGTTATGGTATACAAAAAACTATAAGCGTTTTAGTTTCACAGATAAGTCACAGAGACGGTAAATAATATAATCTCTAAAGCCTATGAAGTTTTATATATATTTATATATATATTTCGGTTGTCATTTACACGTTGTGTATTTCTTTTGATTTCATATTTTTACAGGGTGACTCCTTATGAAATATACTTATGCACCCTTCAACAGTATTTATACGGGAAGCATGCGGTGGCGATGACGCGTGTTCCACGTTTTCTGGTCACCCAAAAAGTACACATATGTATAAACACAGTAGGTATACAGCTCATGGAAAGCGTTCGGCGATGACGACGCAAGTTCAATAATTTTTGCATTTAAATCGCCTAACAAAAGTTTTCACTTTCGCATTTCACGCACTCGGTTCCCCCACAAAGAAAGCCTTACCCAGTAGACTATCACCGTTTATTAAGACTTTTTTTCCCCAAAATGGAACTAAATGCAAACATTCTTTCAGGATTCAGAAAGCAAGGGGCGAACGACTCAGAAAGCGAAATTACTCAGAACCGCAGCCGGAGCGAAGTAAGCAGCGTCAACAAAGCGGACAACGACGTCCGGCCTTGACGTCCGATTCGTGAGCCGACGATTATTTATTCTCCAGGAGTAGCAGCACAAGGAATGGAAAGGAGACTTCACGACCTTAATATAACAAAGGTCTAAGTCCTTCGCTAGTGGGTAAGTAATCAAACTATTGATTACTACTATACTATTGATTTCTTATAGAATTGATTACCATTTTTTACAAATGTACCTATAATTCATATAGAAGAAAGGTTTTCGAGAAAAAATTAAAACTAGTGGTCGCCTAATTCAACCAATAAAATTATAAGCTTAAACGTTATGAAGGTTCTGTTGTCAAAGATTATATTTCTATAATCACAGATATCGTTAAGGCTGCATTGTTAATTTGTTTTATGTCACTACTGAAAAAGAGTATATATGCCGGTGTGCCAAATACATTAGAGTGTGTGTGTGTGTAATGTTTTTTTATTGATTTAATGTATTTTTATGCATAACATAAAATATTACCAATCTGCACTTTTTTCTTTATATTAGCTATAAGTGTGAGAAATATATACATAAAAATTTGATTCACAGCGAATAATCATGACATTGTGTCTGTGGATATTGTTATATAAACACGGGTGCATTTGCTATAAACTTCAATCTTGTATTGGGACGCAGACGATGCAATTAAGCCTCGGTGTCGTCTTTATCACAAGTTATAAAATTTACTAAATCATGTGTACGTTGATTTATAAGTATCTTTGATTTATAAGTTTAAATTATCATATATTGTTGTTGTTATCTATATCTCTTAAACGAGTTGATGTATTTTTTTCCATAACTTATTTTGCTGCAAATATCAAGATGTAGGTACACTTAATAAAGTGAAGATATGCGCAAGTGTTTCTGTTTTTTTGATTCTCATTTCAATGTACTACATAAATAATTTTGTATGAATGTTTTAATGCAGCACACTCTACGTTTTTTACATATATTTACATGTTAATGCATGTAGTTAAGGAGCTGGAAAATATTGTAGTTCTAATTTTGTTCTGCGATTTATAAAAGACATGCCAAAGGACAAATAACACAATGTTATTTAAGTTTTACACTGTTCTGTGCGTCATAAGTTTTAACAGCTAATGGATGTCACATTACATTAAATATTACTTGTTATATAAATAACTCCTTTGTTGCGATATAAGCTACTCCACTGCCACCTCTGTCCATGCCCTTGAGCGCGAACGCGTTGCGGCAGGTCGCAGTTAAACAGTTATGGCGAATCTCGCTGCATTGCATTCGCCATTTGCCATTTCAATGAGTGCTTTGCATAAACATCGCTGGCATGTGTAGTTATGCTCAACAGTTGTCTGTGGGAGGCTTTATAGCATCATTTGTTGCTTGATTGAGCTTGTATTTATCACTCAGTTTGTAGAAGACACAACTGATGATTACAACTGATTATTAACTGATTTTTATCATCCTTAACCCTATCTTTTACCCTAATACTGGGCACATACCTAACTAAAAGGCTATCACCGCTTTAATTAAAAAAGAAAACAATGTGCTCTGAGGCGTTTGGAATCCACCAATCCGCACTGGGCTACCGTGGTGGAATACAGCCTAAGCCATTCTCATTGTTGACTGCCGATTGACGCAGTGGGCAGCGACCCTGTTTACTGAGTCAAGGCCGTGGCTTCGATTCCCACAACTGGAAATTTGTTTTTGTGATGCACTTGAATGTTTTTCAGTGTCTGGGTATTATATCTGTATATTATAAGTATTTATGTATATAATTCATAAAAATATTCAGCCTTCATTTTAGTACCCATAACACATGCTACTCTTACTTTTGGGCTGGATGGCGATGTGTGTATTGTCGTAGTATATTTATTTATTTATTTTATTGTGGTAGGAGATCCGTGCCCTGTAGTGTGCCGGTAATCGGTTGATATAATGGTGATGATGATGAATGATGCCAACTGATAACGGAAGCCGGCTAACCTGTTAAGGTTAGCCGGCAGTTGTATTGAGCCCCATACATACTCCTGATCGATTTCTACGCGGCATCTTACCGGTACATCGCTTGGTACATCTTTGTCGGAGACAACTATACCATGGATAGAGCTACCGACCAGACGAAATTTGCTTGTGCACAGGACAAACTGCCTGAATCAAAAGAATACAGAAGTAGGTACGTATAGTTTGCTGAGGACAGCAGCTTGCCGCAGCCCATAGCGGTCGGGGGAATATTTTCTCCCGGGACGAGCTCTACATGCGCTGTACGAGGGAGGCACCGGTGCGTTCTTAGGAGATCTTGGAGCCTCCCAAATATCTGCCGAGGATGGCCACCGAGGGTGTTTAAGTGGGTAAAAACTCCACATAACCCGATCTACCCTGAGGTCGGGTATCCTTGAAGATTACCCTCCCGTAAACACAAAAAAAAGGTACGTATTGTTTTTCATAGGTACCATTCCATAATGCGTTCGTGCCTATTCTAGACTTTATAAATAAAAACGAATTAAAACCTTTCAAGTTATATAATAATGTATTGTTTATTACGATTACTATATAATTAATTATTTTCCTTATAGATAACATAATAATTACATTGTGTAGTTTAATAATACAATAAAGTTTATTTTTTGCTTACACATTATCCTTTTAGATAGCCTTTTATGACATTGTTTATAACGTCGTTACGTAACTGAGTCATTTGTGACTGACTAATCATCTGACAATAATATAATTAGTAAGGGAAAATTAAATCATATCTATCAAATTAATATTATATTTACCTACTTAAAAGTATGTAGTTTAAAAAAGGTTTTTATTAATTCATATTTATTTTATTTAATTACCTACCTACTTAATTTTAATTATATAAACCATTAAAAAAGCACACAAAAGTTATAAAATTGTGTCACATTTGGTAATTCAAAAAGTACTTAAGTGCTATAAGAGTAATGTGTGTAATAAATGATCTTCGTCACATGTGTTAATTATCTGTGTCCTTACCATTTCTGAACGCGCGCTGCACAAAAGCCCGCCAAAAATAAACGTCAAAAAGGCAAGATGGCCGCCAGCGGCGCCGCAGCGACCTCGGCAAGCCAGGAAGTGCATGTAATATCAATGAACTTTTCAATGTTACCCACTTCTGTTAGTGGATACTGGTTGGAAGAAATATGCACTTTGTGAATAAACATAATTGTTGGCCTTTTAAAGCAAGATGTTCTTGTTCGTTTTGGTATAGGTATGCTTGACGCGCCGCCATTTTGTAATATTAACCTTCGTCGGCCATTGTTCACATGGTAAGTTATTTAAATTTTACTTTATTTATTTTTATTCAGTAGCTGTATAATACAAAAAAATAAACATTGCCATGTACAATCTTCTTAGATTACAGTAGGCATAACAGGAAATTCTATTGTAATCAAATTAAGTTTTTTTAGGTCCGTTTGCAGGATGGTATTGTACCTAATTTGAAATCGCATTAGGCTACTTCTAAGGGTACTCTTTACCGTTAAATACGAAGTAATGTTCGCGATCTAGTCAAAAATACAAAAATAAAAATACTTTTAAGCGTTTTTTACCCCAACCCCATAAAGAATAGCGGAAAGTATCTTATGGGAAAGTTTTAAGTCTCCAGAAATTTAAGACGAATTAAGACGCGTTCTGTTTATTGATGAGTCTAATAAATCTATGATTAATATCTGAATTTGTTTAGCCAAAGCTCTAAGTTTTTTACGAACCATATAATTTGACAGCATGCAATATTTCTAACTTTTTCGCGTGGTAATATATATAATCACGATGACAGTAAGTGACTTATATTATTAACACACTGAACTGGCTTCCCCTCCAAGACTTTTCCTATGCAAGTGACAGCTGAAATGTTGTCCCCACTTAAAGCGCCACATATGACAAACTAGTTTCTCTGGAAAGAGTAAAAAATACCAAGAAGAAAGAACCAAGAAGTAAGAACTACCAAGAAATAAAAAAAAGAAAGAATAATGTTAGACTTTAAATTAAAAACGAAACAACCATCCTATTATTATAACAGGAGAGTTTAATTGGTAACCGGCATGGCCAGTTACCAAACAGTCCCCTGTCAATATCAAGTGATGACAGATATTTCACGTAGTGATTATATACTCTTTGGACTTCCAGTAATTTTGCTGCAGTTCTTTTTCTTTTTTATACTACTATAAATTACTATAAACAATCTCAGGTACTGAAGCCTCCCACTAGAAGAAAACGAAGTTGATTACACATTCGCACGTTTTATAACTGATTTAAACAAAAACCATTATTTCTTATTTATTTAACACTCGGCCGGCGAGACAATGGGTCGTAAATGAATCCTAACAGACTGCTTTGTATGTTTTAATAAAAGCGTTAAGAAGTTTATACCATCCGTCTTGGTACAGCTGAATTGAAATGCTAAGCAGTTGGTACCAGATCGCCTACTTCGAAAGCATAACAATTTTTAGCATAATATAATGTAATGTTAAATTAAGACGGTCGATTAGCGCAGTGAACAACGACCCTGCTCTCTGAGTCCAAGGCTGTGGGTTCGATTCCCACAACTGAAAAATGTTTATGTGATGAACATGGACGTTTTTCAGTTTCTGTGTGTTGTTTATCTGTACATTATAAGTATTTATATATGTCTTTTTTTTTACAATACACACCGCCATCTATCCCCAAAGTAAGCATAGCTTGTGTTATGGCCGCCTTTTGTATTCTACTTCTTTCTTTATGTTTCTGTTTTTATTATAAATTGTATATGTTGATGTTGTGGTATACAAATCAATAGTTTAATTATAATAATAATAAAGTTTTCCGTAACAAATAGTATCATGCGTCAGTCACCAGCTTGGTATATGAGAAATTTTGGCACGATCGGTTCATCTGCTACGCCGCACCATTCTTAGATTGTCAAGAACAGTTCCCGGTTGCTTTTCCGGGATAAATAGTATCCTATGTCCCCATATACAGGATACGGGCTAGACGAGTCGGATTGTTTCAACAAAATCTGTGCAATCTTTGAGCTGAAAATATTCATTGTATTAGTATCTATAGATGTATAAATGATCAGGTAGGTATACGCTCTTGGGAACATTATGAAGAACACTCAGGGTTGTATCATGTAGGTTTCCTGGCGATGTTTACCTTCACCGTTGAAGCAAGTGTTTTTAATTGCCTGTAACGCACATAACTCCGAAATGATGTGCTTGCTTTTCATTGTAATAGTACAGCTTTCTGTGACAGAGCTTTGCAATACTGTGTTCTTGTCTGAAGGGGGTGTCGCCGGTGTAAAAACAGACATATGGGGCTTAATACTTACGTCTCGGGTTGATGGAACAGGGTGGCACTTTTAAGAACGTGTTTCTTACATGCCCGATGGTGTTCTGCTAACGATCAGGTGGGCCATCTGCCTTTTGCAATATACATGATGACTAATTCTGGAAAACTGACCTATTATGTTCGGAAGTATCAACTATACCCAAAAATAATATTTCCCGCGAAATCGCTCGCCGTGGCATCGCTGCACTCGTGATAGGAGAATAGGCCCATTGGAGATCTACAGAATTTTCTCTGTTCTTGTTCCAAGAAGATTATTGATTTTGGTATTAATAACTGAGGAACTGACGCAAATAAAGAGTGCAGCTATTTTCGAAGTTCAAGCGGTGCAAAATTTATAAAGACGTGAAGTCATTCAGCGTTCATCTGTCATGGCGGATTGCTAGATTTTGCAGTTCTATTTAGTGAAAATTAATACCAATCTCACTTAGAATATAATACATTAATCATATATCATTAAATATATGCAATATTTTTGTGATGCTTTGTTACTGTCAACATGCCTTTTATTACGATAAAAAAACTCACTAACAGCTTCATTCACGTTCAGTAATAAAGAATCTGACACAGAAAAATAAGAAAATGGAGATAAAAAATATCAAATCAAATCAAAATACACTTTATTGTATACCAAATACAAAGCATTAGAAGAAAATAACACAGTTAAAATAAAAAAAGAAAAGGTACAATAGCCGGCCTTATCGCTTAAAAGCGAACTCTACCAAGCAACCTACCAAAGTACATGTAATTTAGTTGAAGGGTTGTAGACCCTACACAGAATAATACATGGATTGACGGCCGATTGGCGCAGTTTGCAGCGACCGTGCTTACTGCGTCCAAGGCCGTGGGTTCGATTCCCACTACTGGAAAATGTTTGTGTGATGAGCATGAATGTTTTTCAGTGTCTGGGTGCTTATATGTATATTCTAAGTATTTGTGTATATTATTTATAAAAATATTCATCATTCATCTTAGTACCCATAACACAAGCTACGCTTACATTGGGGCTAGATGGCGATATGTGTATTGTCGTAGTATATTTATTTATTTATTTATGAATAATAAAACTAAAATTGCCAATAATGCCTATAGGTCTTATTTTAAAGAAGGCAATTCGTTTTATTATTATCTATTAATTTATCATTTACTTTTCAATTATCTCAGGTAGCCATACTTGATCCGAAGGTTTATTGGTATCGATTCATGACAGCTTATTATTCTCTCTTTATATTTTGTTTTATTCCACAGTTAAAAGTTGGTTCGGTGCTCAAACTAGGAACAGATCTCAGGGTCGGGCAGTCACTGGCTCTGAGCTGTTGACCTTCACACTGCTTCATGTCTTTACTCATCCTGACAAAGATCACGTAAACGCTGCTTTAGGTATAAATTGACCTAACCTAACCCTTATTGTACCTTTTCTTCTTTATTTTAATTGTGTATTTTTTTTAATGCTTTGTATTTTGTGCTTTCACTACCTACTTAAATTGATATATAACTCGAATAAGAGGAGGATTTTTGGCGTTTTAGGCACTCTTCCCACTATATGCATACCCAGGTAAGGTGCCCAGTCTAGCTACCCGTCCCTATACGAGTCTCCCTGCTGTCTGAGGGGGGGTCAAGCTGTCCTGATCACCTCCTCCTTAGCTTAGTAGCCCTGGCAATCAGTTGGGGTTGTTGGTAGACGTCTGGGAAGAGTACAACGGGTTCCCCGGACGTCCAATAAATCCAACGAGAGGGACATGCCGTGGTGGTTTTTAGTTCGGGTAAACGAGTCCCACATAACCTCTGTCCTGCCCAAAAGGACAGAGGTAGGCATAAAGCTTTTCCACCACGACAAAAAAAAAAAAAAGGTAAGGTGCCCAGTGCACGCCACTGGTATAGGCGTCATCATCATAATTGCAACCAATTGACGTCCACTGCTGGACATAGGTCTTTTGTGGGGAGTTTCACAATCCACGGTCCTGGGACGCTTGCCTCCAGTGGCTCCCAGTGACTCACCTGATGTTATCTGTTCACCTCGTCGGGGGCCGACCTACGCTACGTTTACCGGTGCGGGGTCGCCATTCCAGCACCTTAAGACCGGTGCTCCGAGCTATGTGCCCTGCCCATTGCCAGCTATGTCGGTAACACTAGTTCTTTACTGGCCCAGTGCAGATCGGTAAATAAATTATAATATTAATATTATTGACTAATGTAAACTCCTCCGGTCTGTATCTGTTAATTAAACTTATTTATCTGTGTCCACGCACCGGATGACGCGTCGTGTGTAAATTTAGCGCCAGGTTCAGGGGCATGCGCGCGCGCCCAGACGCCATCTTGCTTTTGTTGTAACCATGTTTATAGATCGCGCTTGCATTCGGATTGCATGCGATTATTACTTGCTGCTTGTTTTTGTTTATGATACTTACTTATTATATTATGAGGAGTATTTATGTTTATTAGCCCCCAAGCAAAGTCAACGGGATGTTATAAGTTTGAGGTTTTTGTGTGTGTTTTTTTTTGACTATGTTTTTTTTTGTTTGAAAGGTGAATTAGTCGGGAGTGTTCTTAGCTATCTTTAATGGAAATCGGTACAAGATGTGTGCAACCATAAAATCGCGAACTAAATTCTTTTTTCACAACTCCCTCAATATGAGCATGAAATGAAAGACCTGGACATGTAGAATAATGTACACTATATTGAAAAACGGGGGTTTTTTAAATTATATATATTATCAAGACTGCAGTGAGATAAGTACTACTACTTCTGGGGGAGTCTTCTGGGGCAAGAGTCCAGGAATGAGGATTCCTGGAGGATCCAGGAATTTTTGGTATAGAGTTAGTTGAACCATAATTCGTTCAACTAACTCAATACCAAAGTGGCTTATTTAGAGCCTAAATAACAAACAAACACAAACTTTCGCAGCTAAGGATTAAAGGAACGGGGTTTTACAAAGAGATGAGGGTTAGGGCGGTAGTTCACCACACTGACCAAATGCGGATTGGTAGACTTCACACGATGAGAACTCGATGGAGAACTCTCCGGTATGCAGGTTTCAGAAGTTTTCTCCTCCACGGGGTTTAAAGCGAGTGGTATTTTATTGCTTAAATTTATAACGTACATAACCATGAAAAGTAAGAGCCGGGTATTGAAATTGGGTCCTCTGCCCCGAAAGATAGGCAGATACCGCTAGGTTATCACCGCTCTACTTTACCCATGTTTCTCTATACTCGTAACATTACCGGGATAAAAAAAGTATTTTATACCCATCTCTGGGATGCAATTACCCAAGTTACATCAAGATTAGAAGTTGTAAGAGGGTTTTAGCTGTAGAAACGCAGGTAACAAACAAATAAACAATATAATATTGGTAAGTTAAATACATTAATGTAGTTACACCCATAATCGCTAACCACTGGGATGTGCATGATTCACCCGCGAGCAATTTCCGCCGCGCCGTTCTAATTTTAAAATCGAACCCTCTACCCGAAACGGAATAAAATCCGGCGCGTGCGCATCCTTTTATTATTTTAGGCGCATCCGACAATGGCCGCGAGATTGATGGGCTTAATCGTTTTAGAAATTTAGACGAACAACGGAAACAGGAACTGAAAGCATTATGTAGAGTGAAAACATTTGAAATTGTTTCTTGGATTTGGTAATCCAATTTTTTTTCTCACGATTCCTTATCACGGAATGCTAATTAACGGAAGGGAGTACGTTTGGAGTAAGATTTTATGTTTATGGGTATCTTATATCTTATGATTGCCGTGATATAATAGTACTGGGATCATTTCGGTGAGGTTTTTTGCTGAAAAAATTGTGGACGACGGCGACGGCGACGGCGACGGCCGAGTGGCGCAGAGGGCAGCAACCCTGCTTTCTGAGTACAAGGTCGTGGGTTCGATTCCCGCAACTGGAAAATGTTTGTGTGATGAACATGAATGTTTTTCAGTGTCTGGGTGTTTATCTGTATATTATAAGTATTTATGTGTATTATATTCATAAAAAAATATTCATCAGCTATCTTAGTACCCATAGCACAAGTTACGCTTACTTTGGGGCTAGATGGCGATGTGTGTATTGTCGTAGTATATTTATTTATATATTTATTTATTACTTGGTTATAGATATGGCCGCCGCCTTGTCATGCGGCGTGAGTGACGTGAGAACGTTGATTTACCAACTAGAGATTCTCACAAAAGCCACTATAACAGCTGAATAGTAAAAAGTATAATAGAGAGAAACATAAAGACTAGAGTTGAATACATATATATTTATAATACATACATACATACATATAGAATATATGTATATTTAGGGAAACTATGACTTATATGACCAGAACTACGATACAGAATTTGTAGATTGTCAAAGACAATGGTGTTCGTGGCTCAAATTTCAAATTTATGATATGAAATTTAAAATATATAATATGTTTACATAATTGTAAGGGGATGGTGATAACTTCGTTCGCCAACTTAAACCTAAAGCTACGAGGGTTCCGAACGCGCCCTGGTCTAAGAAGAGCCCACAACAAATTAAGCCGGGTAATTTTTTTTGTTATCACCATATCACAGTGAATTTATATTAAGCTATAAAAGGAGGAGAAATTGAACGAGCCTAAATATAGAGATATACAGTTTTCTTTTTCAAATGATGCAAAATATAATAAATTAATTTAAAATGGTTGAACCAAAAACTAAGCTAAAATCTTGCGATATATAGCTTTTGGATCTCTTCCTGATAGAAGCTATCCGTTATTGCGCATAATTATATTGTTGTATATAAAAAAAAGTAGAAGTATCACTAAATAGATTACGACACCGTCGCGGTCCATACCTATGTCTTATTATCTCTTTAACGATTTGACCGAATTGAATGCTGTAAATGGGAAAAGTATTTTGTATTGAATAATGAAAGCATAAGATTACTTATTATGATAATAATTCGTAATTGTTAATAATGTGACCAATAAACATGACATGTTTATCTAAATTTAAAAATGTTAAAATCAATCAATTATAAACTAATATACATAATATGTGACATTTTTGATGCATTATCAGGTTCCAAAGCTTTTCTCCAAAACTCAAGCATATCTCTCATCGTTAAGGCAGCGTTCGTACAAAACGTTCGATCGTTTTTCTCCGATCTACTTGGCAAATCGGACAACCACGAAGAATTTTATCCATTTTCGGATTAAAATTTAGCCTATGTCACACACACATAATGTAGCTTTCTATTGAAAGAAAATTGGTTCTGCAGATCCGGAGATTACCCCTTAGTCCATAAACTCAAAAACTCACAATCTTTACTTCTTTATAATATAAAGTTTCATAATATTAGTATAGTGGTAGATATAGATAAGTTTGGAAATAGGCAGTTTTAAAATTTACTTTCCCTGGCTTCACTAAAGCGGATCCAGGCTTCACCCTTTACTGTTATCTAATATCACCAGAATCGGATATCAACAGAACTATTAAGCTCATATTACAATAATTCTTCCATAAATTATATTGATAAACAAAGCAATAGACGTTATCGTTTCAATTTAGCAGCCGCGAGTCAGAGATGAAACGAAGTTGCGGGTGCAAAAATCTTTCCCGAAGCGCATTGCCTTCTATTCAAAGTCACGCTTCAAGGATATTAAACTACAGGGCGTTACCGTTTAAGCGGAGCTGTTTTATTTCAGTGGAAATAAAATATTGTTTGCTTTAATTTTTTTATTTGCTTTGTCCGCGTCTTCGCAGGTACGCTTCGCTCGTTTAAAAAATGCTTGAGACAGACTTTTGCTCTTT
Organism: Pararge aegeria; assembly: GCF_905163445.1. Taxonomy (NCBI): domain Eukaryota; kingdom Metazoa; phylum Arthropoda; class Insecta; order Lepidoptera; family Nymphalidae; genus Pararge; species Pararge aegeria. The sequence goes on from NC_053203.1 coordinate 4,019,966, forward strand.
AACTATAACCTTTGTAAATCTCTTCCTTTGCTCTATAGCTTTCGTGAAAGGAAGACAAAAAATTCAATAAACCAATTTCCAAACCAATACTCGACGGTACGGGTATCCTGTCAGAATGAGTATGGTTTAGGCCGCAGTCAACAACGTCCCAACCACGGAACGTCTTTTTCGGTAGCCCCGACAAAAGCTTCCCACCAGACCAGACCAGAGAAAATTCAGGGATTTCCTAATTAAATGACGGCCGATTGGCGCAGTTTGCAGCGACCCTGCTTTCTGAGTCCAAGGCCGTGGGTTCGATTCCCTCAACTGAAAAATGTTTGTGTGATGAGCATGAATGTTTTTCAGTGTCTGGGTGTTTATATGTATATTCTAAGTATTTATGTATATTATTCATAAAAATATTCATCACTTTGTACCCATAACACAAGCTATGCTTATTTGGGGCTATTTGGCGATGTGTGTATTGTCGTAGAATATAAAAAAAAAAAAATTTACAGCGCTCACCGTTGCACCAGAGAGGTCGTCAAGTTTGGAGATTGGTGATGTCATTCACCCCCGATCCTCAGAGAGCACGTCAAGCTCGGTCTTGTCTCCGTACTTGGTCGGCCGGAACCTTCCGTTGTACGTAGTGCCACTGGTACGGCTCCCCGCTGGGTCACTCCAGCCAGCCGAGCTCACTCCAGAAGCTTAGCAGGCCGCCCAGGTCGCCAAGTGCTTCAGGGAGTGATGCTGGAGGCCAAGGTATGCTGCGCGTTGTTCCTTTACTCCTCTACATTGGAGTAGTACGTGAGTCGGTGTTTTATCTGCCTCCATGCATGCACAGAGGACTGTCGGTTATACCTAAAATGAAAAGGTGTTTGTTTAGTGAGCAATGCCCTGTTATGATCTCTTTCCGGTCGTGACGGAGCTGACATCAAATAGAGAGTGAGAGAATACAGAGTGCACCTGTGTTTGCGCTCATACTAATGCACTATTATATCTACCGCGTAGTTGAACAATCTCCTCAGGAATTCAGGAATCGGACCCGGGACCTTCTACTTAAATTCACAGCGCTCACCGTTGCGCCAGGAACGTCGTCAAAAAACTATCAAAGATATTAATTAACAAGGCTTTGAACGTTAAAAAAAGTTATGTAACATTTAATCTGAATATATAATTTCCGCGTTCAATTTATCACACGATGCTAAAAATAATTGTTGTTTAATCGTTAAATGATTAAGTAATAAAATTATTTAAAAGTTTTAATTGATAAGTTCTTAAAAACCAGAATTAATAATTGTCGTCAATGTACTTATTACTCTTACACCTAACGAGCGATCTTAAGCGATAATGCCGCCATATCCGCAACCGTAAAAAAACGTATTTTTTGTTAATTAATATTGTACGTATTTCTGATCCTTGCTATGATGAGCACGTTCAACTGCTTTCCTATGTTCGATTCCTGAGTCGGGTAATGAATAGTATGTGTTTCTATCAAGATGTTTTGAGGACCATCAACCGGGGTGGTTCTTAAAGTTTTTTTTAATTCCACTACAATTTAGCCCTTGATGCAGTCTCAGATGGTAGGAAGCTAACCTTTTTAGGGAGTATGGTAGTCTTACCCCCAATCGGCTTTTACGCGACGTCGCACCGAAACACTTAATCGTTTAGCGGCACGTCTTTGTCGGTTTTTGTTGTGAATTCTAGGGTGGTAACTAGCCAAGGCCAAAGCCTCCCACCAAACCAGACCAGAGAAAATTCAGAAATTATGAAATCCCAAATTGCCGACCGGGAATAAACCCGGGACTTCCTACTTAAATTCACAGCGCTGACCATTGCAGCAGGAAGGTCGTCAAGTTTTGAGATTGGCGATGTCATTCACCCCGTTCCTCAAAGAGAACGTTAAGCTCGTTCCAGCGCCTGATCTCTTTCCGGTCGTGTCGGACCTGACACCAGACAGAGAGTGAGGGAATAGAGATCGCACTCGCACATCGTGTTTGCGCACACACTTGTGCACTATTATATATCCCGCGTAGTTGGACATTCTCTCTGGAGTTTACCACAATGGCGAAGAATAGGTCAAGGGAGTTAACCATATTTTCTAGGTGAATGAATGAATGAATTTATTTACTCATTCATAATGAATACACTTTTATTGTACATAAACATATAGTAAAATTATAAGTAAAAATTTAACAAATAGTATACAATTTGGCGGCCTTATCGCTACATAGCGATAAGGTAGGTGTATATGCGATCTAGTGATAAAAACTCGCATGTCCGACTGCAGTCACGAGGTACCGGATTTTATTTAGGGATTTAGGGATTCGGTTTTCCTCTGAATTTTCATTACGAGATCATAGGCCCGAGTGCTTTGAATTATTCCAAATATTTCGCTATTCGAAATAAGTATGCCTTTTTATGTGTCTTATAGCGACGGTAGCGGCATCTAATAGGAAACATTGAAGTTACGTCATTGGTCTGGGAAGAGCACAAAATCATCATTTCGGCCAGCGTTATCTAAAGATATAGTTTCTCTAATGATTGCGTACCTTTAAAAGGAGAAGTGGTTTCTTTTGAATATGTTATATTATTAGTTAGAGGTTAATTCTTCCACATGTATATGTATACTCTACTCACTTATGCCAAGATGATGTCTACATAACTATAACTGGATTTAATACTAAGTACTCTGAACTTAATCTTTTATCAAGAAAAAGTGTTATCTCGAGAGTTAGGGCGACAACGTTCTAAATCTATGTGGAGTATTTATTAAGTCAAGAAATTTCCTAGAAATTTTTTAAAAACGTTTTTAGTTACTATACAAATTATCGAATTAAATCTTCGAGAAGTTTCACAATAAAGAGTACAAATTTGTTATAAAACGAAAGTAAATTAATAATCTGGAGGATTATATAGTCGATAAAAAAGCTACGGTACTCTTGTTGGCTCTAGTTTTGTGTAAAAAAAAAGTGTACAAATAATTCATATTATAAGTGCCTCTATTACATTTACTAGATAATCAGATGTTACACCGGAAAAACATACGGTTCCCTCGGGATCTTCCCAGTGACTTATGTACTAAAGACAGAACAATGATTTTTTTCATTCCGGAACAAGTAAATAAAAATATATATATACTACGACAATACACACATCGCCATCTAACTCCAAAGTAAGCCTACCTTGTTTTATGAGTACTAAGATGAATGATGAATATTTTTATGTATTGTAATAATATAAATAATTATAAAATATATATAAACCCCCAGACACTGAAAAACATTAATGCTTATCACACAAGCATTTTCCAGTTGCGAAAATCGAACCCACATCCTTGGACTCAGAGAGCAGGGTCGCTAACCACTGCGTTTAAAAATGCCTGCGGGATTTTTAAAAATAGGAACTATTGTTCGCTTCTAAGGATAAGAGCGTCTCTCATTGTTGGTCACCCTAACGTGGCCGCGAGGAATCATTAAAAACAAATGATAAAAAGTCGGTCAGACAATATTTGCACGACAAACGGGGACATCCTTCACACGTTGACCCACATTCGGGAGGTACAATGGAACGCGTCGATAAACAAATGTAACCTTACGCTGAATTAAGAGTTGTCACCAACGACTTTTTTGCCTTAAGTGGTTTTAATTGACGTTATCAACTTCCAAAACCTTTTTTTTTTTTTTGTGGCATGAACTATATCTCTATCTGTCTGCTTTACAACCCTAATATAGTAGTTCAGGTAGTAGTTTATGAATCGCGTGCTTATAGACGTAAACTCGCCACTCGACCACAGGGATAGTGCAAAATGCGCGATCGAGCGCCACTCATTTAAATTTTTGTACCATCTCCTAAACTATACCCAAAATACTACAGTAAATTTTTTATTTGAAATTTTCAAAAATAATAACGCAAATGTTAACATGGTTACACCGAATCCGTTAGACCTTGGTTTCAACCAGACCAGGCCAAAAGCTGTTAAAATAAAAGTCAAAGTCAAATATTTCTTTGCTCAAATAGGCACACACAGATGTCACTTTTGATGCGTTTATTACATACAATATGTGGACATAGTAGTGAGATGTTGGCGGAACTTAAAACTATGGCTACGAGTTATTTTTTATCAGCAAGAAATTCTTCAAAGATCCAATCCCAAGCCTCAAAAGCACAGCGAGCGATGGCTCTTTCTATTCGGAATCCCACCAAGAAAAATGTTTCGACAGTATTTATAAATCAATATTAAGTTGTAAAAGATAACTAAAGCAGTATTTTTTCGAAATGAACCTAAAATGAATAATTATAACATGCAAAATATAAAACTTTGAAAAACATTTATCCTATAATATTGTTAAATATATGCATAGAAAGAGATGTTCTCAGCTTATTGAATCGACTGTAGGTATAACAGAAGAATTAAATTTGAAGGTGTAACAAAGAATAGAAAATCTTCAAACAAATACTCGAACACTGATTAATGCATGGATAAATTGTAAATTTCACGTTTGTATTTATAACTGACATTGTAATAAGTATTCTTACAATAATTTAACAAATGCCATATGACTGTTTTAATAAATCTTTTATATTTTCAGAAATCTTAAGAATTATTTATTTTATCAATCCTTCATAAATAGCCTATAACAGTCCACTTACACAGTTAGTCCATTGATAAAGGACTCAACCAAGGGGAGGGTTTGGCCGTAATCACCACCATCGCAGTAGCTGGAAGACGCTTCTGTCGTTCTTTTTTGTATTTCCTTAGTCGCCTCGTACGATACCCGCGAGAAGAGTTGGGTTGGAGATAAATGTATTCTGGATTTACCTTCACATGTGGTATATGCCAAATAACGAAATACTGCTGAATTTGACATCAGGCGAGTCGCTGGGAGCCGCTGGAGGCAAGCAGCTCAGGACCGTGGAATGTGGAACTCCCTACAAAATACCTATATCCAGCAGTGGACGTCCATTGGTTGAAATGAATAAATAGACTACGACAATACACACATCGCCATCTAGCCCCAAAGTAAGCGTAGCTTGTATTATGGGTTCTAAGATGACTGATGTTACGACGATATTAAAAAATACTTTGAATATACATATAATCGAACCCACGGCCTTGGGCTCAGGAAGCAGGGTCGCTGCAAACTGCGCCAATCGGCCTTCAATGATGATGATGGAATAAATATACCACGGCACTGCGAATATTATAAATAGGAAAGTGTGTTTGTTTGTTCTTCCTACCCACCGTAACTAAGTAACCAATCAACTTGATTTTTCGTTTAGACTTAGTTGAAAGGACGGAGAGTAGCATATGCTAGTTTTTATCGCAGGATTATTAAAACCGCGATAAATGTGGACGAAGAAAGCGGGCTACAGCTAGTAATAAAAAAAAATCTTTACAGACTGAGTAATGCAAATAATAACATTAGAGTATCTGTTTGTTGCAAGGGCATTGAATTATAATGCAGGTATTAATGTCTGGCAGTCGAGAGTATAATGACATTTTTGTTGCAATTTTGTTTACAAGGCGTAATCATTACACACATACATTTAATGTAATATGTCTGGCGATTATGAATGTAGGTATAGGTAAACGAATCGTTATCTCAAAGTTTATTATAGCTTATAGATTCCGGCAATTTTATAGTTGTTTTTATTCAGATAATGTCAATTAGTAGGTAAACATCTTTTTTTGCTTCACTTGTTTATATTATATATTACCTATAATTTTTAACCGAATTAAAAAGGAGGTTATTTAACTCAGGCATCTTTGACGGCCGATTGGCGCAGTGGGCAGCGACCCTGCTTTCTGAGTCCAATGCCGTGGGTTCGATTCCCACAACTATAAAATGTTTGTGTGATGATCATGAATGTTTTTCATTGTCTGGGTGCTTTTATAATTATTTATGTATATTATCCATAAAAAAAATATTTATCAGCCATTTTAGTACCCATAACGCAAGCTACGCTTACTTTGGGACTAGATGGCGATGTGTGTACTGCGTTGAATATTTATTTATTTTTTTATCCCTATTAAAATGTATTTGCAAAACTCTTTTTTTATTCCGAAATTATCCAATTTAAATATCATATAGATCTATTTATAAGTTTCGGACACAGACAATGGAACTCTTGATAAAAAATGTGCGTTATTTACGTAGTAACACAACATAACAACTCGTATACTCTTAAAATGGTTAAGCAGATGTCTCAGTATAATCGGGTACCGAATATACTGAACTTACGTTTTCTATCAAAGTTAATCGCGTTTGAAAATTTTTTCGCGACTTGGTAGGTACCTATGGTTAGGAAATTAAAAATATTTTAACGTTTTATTACGTGAGCCATAGTTTAATAATTTTACGATACTTAAAAGCTCTGAGGAAAGACTCAAGCAATCAAAGCCGGTTCTCAATAAACTCCTTTTTCTGGCAGTTGGTTAAAAGTAGCTGTCGGCTTAAGATTTTAAATTTTATTTCTCACAGCATAACTTCACGTATATTGTTAAAAAAATGCATAAAGCAGATGGCAAAACAAGTGTTAAAGGCTTACTATACAGAAACGGTTAAAATTTTCTGCTTCGATAAATAACAGCCAAATTTTTCCATAACTCAGTACTAAAAAGCACTTCCTAATTTGTTAAATAATTATTAACTAGCTTTTCCCCGCGCCTTCGACCGCGTTTATTATTTTTTTTTTAATCTCCTTGGCACCCTTTTTTTCAGGATAAAAATTGCTATGAATAAATGAATGAATGAATATTAGAATAATATATAAAATCTTCTAGGATGCAATCTTTTTCAATTTCAAATTTAAGCAAGATAAGTTATGTGGTCTAGCAAATATAGGTAACAAATGTAATTTTTTTAATACGCGGTTAACTTGGTAACTTTTATCAGCTCTGGAATAAATATCATCTTGTGATTTTAGGATCCAAGCTCATCTGTGCCTAATTTTATAAGGATCGGTTGAAAAGAACGTGGAACTCCATTGTTTTGTTTCTATCTAGCAAGGTAGTTGGTATATTATAAAGATAGATAGGCGCCCATAGGTATATCTATATAACATCCATCAAACAAATAAACAGACATACTTTCGTATTTACAATATTAGTATGGATTGCCTATTGATTTATCTCTGTGTATCGTATCCCTAATGGATTTCTACGGGGCCAGGCATTGGAAACCTAAGACCATTGATGGTACTACTTTATCATTAGGGTGTAGAAACCACCAACCAGATCAGACAGAGAAAATTTTAGAAAATTAAAAGGCATCGACTTTTATGCCATGTGGTCGCTAACCACTGCTGACCTCATTGGCCACCAAAAAACGCAGCGTTTTTAATACGCCAGGTTGCAAGCAACCTTAAGTTAAAGGCATTCGAAGGGGCAAGATGGGCTGCTGACATTTAAGGCCCAAGGTCTTAGCGCATGGCCATCGATCCAGGAAGGCATAACTAGTAAGTAATTAAGGCTGCTTTGGTGATTAATGTAAAAAAATGACATAATAATAATACCTATCTCGTATAATGATCATCCTTTTAATTATTTTTTTAATAATTCATGACAAAAGAAAATATGTTACTTTTAAATATCGTCACTTGTTTTGTTTTTTGTCGGCTAAAGAACGTTTTAATGTTATCTGTTGGTAGGATACTGTATAAAATTATCTAGTTAGCACTGGAATTTTTCAGTGATCGTATTATTGTGATGATTGCAATGATATTGGATAGAAGCAAGCGTTACTTTGCGGAAATCCATAATATGAATGAATGAATGAATACACTTTTATTGTACACCAATTGTAATATATTATGAAAATAAAGCTTAATTTACAATGACTCAATGATGAATTGTTTCTTAACAATTATTCATTGTAAAGTCAACATCTCCTGAGGATGCTCCGGTTTCGGAGCGAAACGTGCGTAGAGGGTACATTGCCGAGGATCAATTTAACATTAGGTAGACTGTGAGATGGTGATAACAAAAAAAAACCTGGCTAAGTTTGTTGTGGGCTCTTCTTAGACCAGGGCGCGTTTGGAACCCTCCTAGCTATAGTTTTAAGTTAACGAATGTAGTTATCACAATCACTAACATTAGTGTAACATGTTAAAATATGTATTAACGCTTCATAAGTGCCTGTAATAAGGTCTACATGAATAAAATATTTTTGAATTTGAATTTGATCTGTGTGGTGTGAAGTATACGGATTGAAGAAATTATAAATTACACCATACAGATTCTTCTGCTGTTCACGGAGTATAGCAAATTAAGCCTAATTTTCATAATATTTTCATAATGATTGCAATGGTTTGTACCATTGTTCTTTTTTTGTTTATTTCTGTTTTTTTGTTGAGTGCAATGAAGTATTTTTGATTGATTTATTAATTAAAAACCAACACGGCAATTCAGTAAATATCGCTTCTGAAATCGCGCTATCGCTTTTTTTTGTATCTCATTTGATACTCTCTTAGCAACTAAATATGACGCCAATTATTTATTCTTAGAAAAGAACGAAGAAATGAAATTTTAATAGCATGACACGGCTCCACATTTATTCGGAAATTGCTTGTTATGAAGAAAACAAAAATCGTTTTTCACGGCCAAGTGAAATATGTTTTCTTTCGCCTCGAACACGACAGGCGTCAATTAAAAGTGTTTTAAGGTGTTTTTGAACTTATGAGGTTATTCATCCATGGACGGAAATAAAGTATTGTAGTGCCTAATATGTAAAATCATCCTTAGCCTATAAACATCCTACTACGGGGCATATATCGGGTAGAGAGAATAAGAGCATTCGTCCACCACGCGGCTTGAACCGAGACGCAACGCCATTCAAATTGCCGCTACCCGGGTATCAAACCCAGGACCCCTTTGATCCACAGTCGAACAAACCGTTGTTGTTTTGTTTCCTTTCAATTCAGGTAGATATAAATAAATAAATATACTACGACAATACACACATTGCCATCTAGCCCCAAAGTAAGCGTAGCTTGTGTTATGGGTACTAAGATGACTGTTGAATATTTTTATGAATAATATACATAAATACTTATAATACACAGATAAACACCCAGACACTGAAAAACATTCATGTTCATCAGACAAGATCTTCCAGTTATGGGAATCGAACCCACGGCCATGGACGCAGAAAGCAGGGTCGCTGCCTACTGCGCCAGTCGGCCGTCAACAACAATAAAAATAAGAGAATAGATTTTGGAGATTTTTGTCTCATTGAATCAATGATCTACATGATAAGTACCTACCCTAAATTCAATCTGACAGATTGGTACATACTTAGAAATTCTTAACCTTCGTAAAGATAAGGATAAAAATGTTAAACACAAACTTTTCACAATCATGTTTGCGCAAACACAAATCATTTGTACTAAGAATAATCACCCCTTAAGGACATCATAAAGGCTTTGTAATTGTTACTGTCTACACCGCAACATGGCCGCCATGCAACTTTGCAAATATCATGACGAAGATCGCAAACAAGTAGATTCTGCGATTAGCTCTCTACAACACGGAATAGTCTAAAACGCACGGTGCCTGTTTTAAAACAAACTCGAGCACTGATATTTCCTGCTTAGTGCAGTAGTGAGCAGTCTTATAATTTCTGGTTTTTTTTTCGGTTTGGTCTTATTTAAAGATTCGACACTCTACGTGTCAACAAGGATTGCCAAGAGTTTGAGCGTTTCGATACGAATCCGTATAAAAACTTATTAGCTCTATGGATTTTATGTAACTGCTATACCCCTAACATGTTAGCTCGCAATCATCTTAGAGTGTATAACCACTAGCCAGCTACCACCAACTTGAAGTAGATTGAAAAAAGCTTTCAATTTCGAAAGAAACTTTAAAATGACAGATGACAAGTAATAACTAATTTCATTATCTGTCGTAGCTAAAAAACTAAGATCCCTCAGCGACTCAACTGAGATCTTTAAAAATTTAAGCAAGGACGTGACAAAGTGCAGTTTATGCAATCATAAACGCACGATAACCGAATTGAGTGTGAAGAGTATTATGCCACTCGGTACAGAGAAAAAAACATTTGTCTTCCTGATGATAAAAATAATATAAAGTAAATGTTTGCGAACCCTCACCGCATTATCTTAATCTTAGTTATGAAATGAAATAAATATAAAACTGGCACAAGGAGACAAAAAGCCTTTGTGTTACTTATTAAAACATAATTATTTACTAACGTCATTGATAACTTGATGATAAAATATTTGTAACAGAATCATAAGAAATGTAACGATTCGATTCTCTGGGTGGCACTTTATTGAATTCCATTAATTAACATCATAGAAATATTTCTTTTGTTTTTTTCCTTACATTAAATATTAATTAATATATATTATTGCAACCCTCTCGAGCGCAAAAATCTTCCATAATGAATATTAGCGTATTGTAATCGAGATTTAAATGATAATGTGTTTTTTATATATAATAAACAGGTTTAAATTTTTTTTTTTTATTTCCAAGTTAGCATTTGGCTGCAATCTCACTTGGTAGTAGGTAAGTGACAATGCAGTCTAAGATATGGGCTGTTACGGGTATCGTTGTAATATTAAACCGATCCCGTAGCCGGTTTTACGGTTAGGGGGGTGGGGAGGGTTTAAGCTTCAGACCAAATCCAGTCAGAGAAGATTAAGAAATTATTTCCCATTTTCCGCTGCTGGCATCGAACATGGGACTTCCCAATTATAAGACAGGGCACCCACAACTGTGCCAGGGAGGTTGTCAATAAGTATAGATTTTAAACAAATCCAAAATTAGGGGCAGCACAGGAATTTGACATTTTAATAAATTAAATATAATTATACTACAAATATAAACTACAACAATACACACATCGCCATCTAGCCCCAAAGTAAGCGTAGCTTGTGTTATGGGTACTAAGATGACTGATGAATATTTTTATGAATATATACATAAATAGTTATAAAATACATATAAAATAAAAAATAAAATAAAATAAAAATAAAATAAAATCATTTTATTTCAGGTCGGGGACCCATATACAAAATTTAACACAAAATAAATATACATATAAGACAGATTTTAAAAATAAACACAAAATAAATATAAGACCGATTTTAAAAATAAATAAATAAAGAGAAAAAAAAAAAAAAAACAATAATTAATTAAAATCTACAATTAAAAATTACAATAAATTAAATTTCAATTCAAATTAATATCCAACTATTTTATATCATTTCGTGTTTGGAATCTGCACTATAAACACCCAACACTGAAAAACATTCATGTTCGTCACACAAACATTTCCCAGTTGTGGAAATCGAACCCACGGCCTTAGACTCAGAAAGCAGGGTCGCTGCCCAGTGCGCCAATCGGCCGTCAAACAATCATAAAATACCTTGTAATTTATAGTTATCTCTGAGTTAAATAGCTTCAAGAGAAGAGAGAGCTGCTTAGATATTACTGATATTATAATGGATAGTAGAGTGAAATTTTATGATCAATCTAGATATTGACATCGTTAAAGCGACCCGGCAATATAGGTCATTGTGCTTTTTAGAAGGTTGTAATTTAGTAACTGAGTCTCTCAGGTCTCTCTACGGATCTCGGAGTAAACGGATAAACTCCCGCTCCTGAGAGCGTAGGTAGAAATAGATTTACTTGTGAAAAAGGTCTTTCGGGGAAGTACTACGGCCATGCTTATTTCTTGCCGCTAAGCAGCATTGTTCCTTAAAAATTGAAGCTTCTGCTCTTAAGGGCGTGGCTACCGGTGCACAAAGGGCTTAACACCTACGCCTTGGTTGATGGAGACAGGTCGGCACTTTGTAGGATGTGTTTCCTTGCATGCCCTGCGAAGAATCCAAGGTTTATAGGCGATGGTTTCGGACATTCTCATACTTTTCAGTATCAGTTCTGAGGTAAGAAATTGGCACAATCTTTAGGCTATGCTCAATTTTAAACCAATATAACTGGAAAAACTAGATTTAAAGCCTAGAAAAATTATGAAAATTAAGCTTAATTTGCTATACTCCGCTGAAAGACTTACTACTTTTGTAGTGTAGCAGATTAAGCTTACTTTTGATAATATATCATGGATTTCCGGAAAGTAACGCCTGCTTCTATCCAATATTTAAAGTCTAGAAAATCTATCAAGACACGCGATAGTCAGTCAGCCAAGGTCCATTACTCTCTTTTAACAAAGAACTTATGGTAACTAATTAACTAAGCAAATTGGTAATAAGTGATAAATTCAAGTATTACACTTTTTTAACCAAAAGGTATACTGTTATGTAACTTGAAGAACATAAACGTGCTGATTGGATTGTGTTAAAAAGGATATGCATGTAAAAGGAGTGGATAGTGAGATGACGGCTTATGGAATCGAGTGCAAGAAGTAATGTTCTTTGCGTGAGATAAGTACAAGAAAGCAGAAGAAGGATAAATGTACTGTTTAACTTCTCAAAGCCCAATTGACACAGTGGACAATGAGCCTGCTTTCAGAGTCCAAGGCTGTTCGATTCCCATAACTGGAAAAATGTTTTTGTGAAGAACATTATTTTTTTTCAGTGACTGTATGTTAATACATACATTATAAGTATTTATGTTATATTCATAAATGTCTATCATTTTTCTTAGTACCCATAACATAAGTTACGCTTACCTTGCGGCTAGATGATATCGCCATTATTGTGATATCATAAGATAAGATTTTTTAGAAATCACAAGTATATTAAAATATTTACAACCAAATACCACCTCTGTTCTAAAATAAAACTAAATAATATTTAAAACGTTTTCGAAACCACCGAAGCGAGGCGTATTGCCTGAGATTGAATGGCCAACCTTATTTTTTGGCCAAGCTAACTGCCAGCTTTAGGATCACCGGTAGACTGGTTAACCCTTCTGACAATTCTTTAAAAAGAGCTCGTGCCCCCGGTTCCCACGGCCCCAATGTCTCTTCTCCAAAAGGCACAAAAATTAAACGGCAATTTTTTTTATTCCACTACAAGTTAGCCCTTGATTCAATCTCCTGCTGGTACGTCTAAGATTGTAACGGGCTAACCTGTGATATGAAATAACCATACCATACCCATAATCGGTTTCGCAATGTTGTTTAGCGGCACGTCTTTGTCGGTAGGGTGGTAGCTACCCACGGCAAAACCCTCCAGCCCAGACGAGAAAAGTCATAAATTATAATCCCAAATAAGCCATGCCGCGGATCGCACCCGGGACCTCCCACTTAAAACAACAGCGCTCGCCTCTGTGCCAGGGAGGTCGTCAGTTATTTCATGTAAAAAAAAAGTCTTTAAACCTAAAAAAAAAAAAGTGTTCAATCTTTAACGAACTCACACACATGCGATCATGCGCGACTAACGTGGTATAATGCTGACTCCTAGAACGGTACCGTCGGCAGCGACCTACCACAACATGCGCTGGTATGCGTGCGCGCATGAGTGCGTTACAGGACGGCGGGTATTTTGAGACTGATGTACCGACAGCAAAACACATTTATCAATTATTTTTAATAATAAGAAAATAATTCTTCTCGCCAGCTCTTTGGTCACTTAACGCATAGATCAGCTTGTATTACAGTAAAGTTTAGCATGATAACTTCTAGAACAGCATGGTCAATAACAACCTACTGCACTCGTATATTCGTATTCGCATTATTGAAGGCATGCACTCAGAGGCATGTGCTGATTTTTTGTTTCATCGTACGGCCTCGGTTCTTCTTTGATTGCATTTTATTACTCCCCTACAAGTTAGCCCTACAATCTTAGCTGGTAGTAAGTAATGATACGGTCTAAGATGATAGTTATTTAAAATCCATAATCGCTTTCTACGCGGCATCGTAGCGTAATGGCCGAAAAACACCAAACAAGACCAGAGACCATTCAGGAATTATAAATTCGTTAGTTGTTCCTACCAGGAGTACCAGGGATCGAAGGGGAGACCTCCACTCATAAGACGAAAGCCTTTACCACTGCGAAAGGGAGTACTACAGAAATGTTGACATTTTTAGGATGTTTAAAGCATGCAGTCAATGGAAAAAAGGAAATAAATTTTTGATTGATTTTGGTTCTGCCATTATCTAGCAATACATTAGATATTTGCGTCGTATGCTTTTCTCAATTTTTTTATATATGTAGGTATAGATATTGCAAATAATATGTAATGTGTTTATTTTGCTGACGGTATCAAAAGCATCCCGCGCCATTGACTTTCTTGGTGCCATTAACCGAATAACCCATTGCACAAAGAACTGACGGTTTTCAAGGTGAACACACACTCACGCACTCTTTGCATGCATACACATACTACATACACGCCCCTCTCTCGCCATGTGATTCAAAATAACAACCGACAAACATCCTTAGAGATCTCAAAACTCATAACAAAGCGAATGCAAACTCTATTGCAATGGCAGAAAGACAGTTCATTTAAAATGGCCGGTAAATGTAAGTTTGGCGAGACGGGAAGGGTGCACCCACACATTGGTACGCAGACGTCGTGTACATGCAAGGTGCAGTCTGGACGCACACACCCAAAAACTCCTTTGTATTACTTAAGCTTTCGAATACATAATACTTAAATAAGCTGCGATTTTTCTGCATAATATCTACTTACGTATATTATAATATTATATCCCTAAACTAGATCCTTTGTTCGTCACAGTTATATTAAAATTACCAACATATGGATTAATTTCTGGGATTTAAATAAAATAGTTTATATCTTAAAGAACCTCAGGGCCTACAGTTATTCTATGTGATATTTTGTGACGTCACATTGACACCTCATTTTTACGAGAGCTTAAAAAACCGGTGTTAACCTTAAGGTTGAGATCGACTTCACAACAATCTGTCCAAAACTAGACACTTTTTGTGTGAAATTTATAATTACTTTGTCGGTTACAATAATTGGGAGTTTAATTCCATCAGTTCGCTAGTGAAATAGCCTTACTATTGTTAAATCTATAAATGAGAATAATATTATCATATGTCATATTAATAAGTAGAAATACCTTTTTTATTGTTTCAATTTCGTTTAATTATTAATAATCTTATACTTATTTTAATTTTGTCACTGATTTTACATTGTGGTTATACTTAGATTGCTTTTTTTTTTTTATTTTATAGTTATTTAATAATATAATTAATTGTACGCCCGGCTGTGGGTATACTGTTTCGAATACTCTTCTAGGCCTTGTCAACTGCCTTTCTATGTGTAAACAGTGAACAATAAAATTATATTCTATTTTATTCTATTCAGTGGCGTGCACAGGCAGTCGGCCGGGGTATGCACAAAGCAGATATATAGCATAAACTAGAAATATTCCCCACCAATACGAGCTATATAAAATAATTTGGGTATGCAGTGCTTTTGTGCATGTATGAAGTGCAAGCCACTGATTCTATTGTATTCTTTTCTGTTCTATTCTAGCTTATTGTGACAGAACTCGTACGGGGAAGTACCGCCATGTATATTTCTGCTGCCAAGCGTTACTTCCGGTCTGAAGGGTACGGTTTCCTTTACTGGTGTATTATAGGATGCTTAACACCTACGCTACAGGTTTTAGGTTGGTGGACACAGCGAGGGACATGTAGGACATGATCTGTGCAACGTGAAGTTTTACTCTGTTTATCGACGAGGGCTTTCTACTTACCATCAGGTTTCAGGATTATCAGTCAATTAAGTATTCTATAAAAAGGAAAATTGGTTGTCTGTAAAGTCGGTTTACTGACGATAGTTGAAACGTGACAACGTCATAAGAAAATATTGATGGAATGGTTTCCTCATTGATAAAAAAATTTTAATTCAATTTGTTTCATATATATTTTGTATGGATATACAGAAGGAGGTAAATGGAAATTACAATTGAATTGATCATGTTACATTTATTTGCACGCGAATTAAATTTTTACAACTTTTATTTATAACTTTAAAATTTATGTTTTAATTTTTTGCAATCATAGCTACCCCCACCCTTAAACGCCTCAGAGCGTTGTAACGCCGCATGAGTCAAGTTTTTTCGTGCACGCAGCCGGCTCCATCGAATTATTAAACGTTGTCCCGTCAAAAAGGTTCAGTACGACTATACATATCAAATAATTATCTAAAAAAAAACGGACCCTTTCGTGTTAAATTTTGTATACGCATATGCTCTATAGACCATTGATATATAACGTTCTAGATATATCTAGAACGTTATATATCAATGGTCGTACGATTAATTTTTGATACTTCATCGATAAAATCCTACCAAATAAACAATACTTAAATAAGCATAAATTGTGTCCCTCTAAATACCT
Organism: Pararge aegeria; assembly: GCF_905163445.1. Classification (NCBI taxonomy): domain Eukaryota; kingdom Metazoa; phylum Arthropoda; class Insecta; order Lepidoptera; family Nymphalidae; genus Pararge; species Pararge aegeria. The sequence continues at coordinate 4,036,253 of NC_053203.1, forward strand.
CAATATTTATTATACATAAATTATGCTAATATATCTTAAGGATAAAAACCTTTAGTGTGTTTATTTTGTTTCGTAAAAGAAATATACGCAAACATGCAAAGTTTAGAGGAAAAATAAAACAATTATAAACACCGAGTTTATTATACGAAATATTGCGCATGTGTGCGACATAATTTTATTACTTCAAGCGAACAAGTTTTGAAAATATGTAATATACAATATAAGTTTCGTTTGTCATAAAACAACGGTGTTCAAAGTCCACTTTACATTATATAAAATTGAATTCATCATCATCTTAACAACCCATTACCGAACTACTGGGCATCGCTCTCCACCCACGATGAGAAGGGGTTAAGGCCGTAGTCCACCACGCTGGCCCAGTGCGAATTGGTGGACTCCGCACACCTTTGAAAACCTAATGGAGAAAACTCAAGCATGCAGATTTGCTCACGATGTTTTCCTTCACCGTTGAAGCAAGTAATTTTTTAATCTGTTAAAACGCACATAACTTAGAAAAGTAAATGGTACATGCTGGGATTCGAACTCGGTCCCCGCAAAATCGAAGTCTTACCCACTGGGTTATTAGCGCTTGAGACAAAATTATGTCAAAGAAAATACGTTTTAATTCGGTGCATAAGAAACATCCTATAGCAAGTACAAGGGTCGTGATGCGGACGGTATTTGTAACTATTAATAAATATACTTGAGGAGTTATATAAATTTTATAATAAAACACCTATACCAATAAAAATTGTAAACTCATTCAATGTATTCAAAACTAAATTAGCTTCTTATATATTAAGTAATACCAATAAATTTAAAGACGAATACATTGAATGAGTAGATAATAGTAAAAGTGTATTTCGTTAAGTCTAATGGCGTAGTGTTTCAATTTATTATAGAAAATTAAGTTTCTTATGGACTTAGGTCTTTTTAGGGGAATAAATATCTTTAAACCTAAACCCATCACCGGCCCACTAAAGGGCACGGGTCTCCTCCCACAATGAGAAGGGGTTAAGGCCATAGTCCACCACGCTGGCCCAGTGCGGACTGTCGGACCTCACACACGTTTGAGAACACTGTGGAGAACTCTTAGTCATGCAGGTTTCCTCACGATGTTTTTCCTTCACCGTTGAAGAAAGTTTTTTTTTATTGCTACAAAACACACATAACTTAGAGGTGCGTGCCGGGATTCGAACTCGCCCACTCGACAGTGAAGGTGAAGTCCTACCCACGGGGCTATCACCGCTTCCATTTTTTTTAAATATATTCATCATTAATTTTCTTACAAACATATCCATGCGCCCGTAGTCGCTGGCAAAACTAATAAACAACATATCATCATAGGTCATAGCCCTAACGAAATCCCTAAAGTTTAATAAACTGAAGGGCAAACACCTTTTTTATAGACCTTTCGTAATGCGAACAAATGTACAAAGGCGTTTACCTCGGATTATCTAGACTGTGTAATATTAGTCATACTGCATAGCCAGTTGTGAATAATTATTTTATTTAGAGGATTAGGATACCTAGGATGTAAGTTATTTCAGATTAAATTTAGAGGGAGATCGGTAGGACAGTGTGCGGAAAACTTTATGATATCTTTTCGATGTTAGCCTGCCGATAAAAATATTATCAATAAAAAAAAATTGTTTCCCTGACCGACTTCGGCCAAGGTGGTAAATCTATGGAGAGATATTTCCAACTACAAGGGACATATTATAGTGCACAAATGTAAACGCAAACACAGGCCCATCCTCTATTCCCTTACTCTCATAGTCCGATGGGATGGCAGCTCTGACACGATTGGAAAAAGATCAGGCGCAGGACTGACCACCTAACGAGGCACGTGGGTGAATCACCGCCAATTTCTAAACTCCTGGTACTAAGAATTTTTGTTGGAAAAAGAAAATTCGCCCGACCAGGATCGAACCTAGGACCGCGCGATCTGCAGCCGAACATGCTTACCACTAGACCAACGAGGCAGTTAGCATTTACAATAACTATATTAAATATATTAAACGCAAAATGGCGCGAAGCGTTCCAGTGTAAAATAATGTAGCAACGTCGTAATGCATTGCTAAGAGCTTTTACTTTTTATTTGTTCGCGTCTTTAATGGGATAAAATCAGCGATGATCTGACGAACTCTTGCGCTCGTTGGCGTATTAGAACGCGTTTCCATTGTCACACGACATAAGAAAGTGGACGCGAATAATCAGGGGGGCCATCTGATTCGTTCATCAATTATTATTATTATTATTTAACTCAAAAAAAAAATCTAAATTCAAAATTCATTTATCTCAAGCAGGCCTAATATAAGCTCTTTTGAAACGTCAACTCTTTATTTATATACCAAAACATATACCAACATAAAATAAAAACAGAAACATGAAGAAAGAAGTACAATACAATATACGCCCTTATCGCTGAATAGCGATCTTTGCCAGGTAACCTTTGAATTAGCAAAAAAGGAGAGGACAATAGGCTACTGGTGGAGAAAAAAATCAAAATACATACATGCGAATACATACTACATATTAATACATAAACTAGTTAGTTTACACAAATATATAACAAGCTTTTGCCCGCGGCTTCGCTCACGTTAAGTTCAATTTTTGATTTGGTAAATTTTAACTATAAAGGTTTACAAAGAATTCTTGCTGCTAACAGAAAAATATGAACTTAAATTACTTAAAAAATCAGAAACTTTCATATAAATTTTCATCCCCTATTTGGTGCCTGCCTTTGGAGTTGGAATTTTTAAAATATATGAAACACGTATTTCTTTATTTGCAATCGAAAACCTAAAATCAAAGTTTCATGGAATTACCTTGAAAAATTAATTGATAAATAAAGGATTTTATACATAATATAAACTTTTATCCCCCATTTAACCCTCTTAGGGTAGGAATTTTCAAAAATCCTTTGTTTGCGGATTCCTACATTGTAATAACTATCTGTGTGCAAAATTTCGGCCCGATCCGTCAAGTGGTTAGAGCTGTACGTTGATCAGTCAGTCAGACAGTCAGTCAGCCACCTTTGCCTTTTACATATATAGATAACAACACATAAATATTTAAATACTACTGTAAATATGTAATTAATACTGTAAAAAGTAACTTCTTAAGTCTGTCTCTGTATATTGCGATACTATTAGTAGTTTCCGAGACAAGAGTTTCTATCTATGGTTTTGCCTAGCGCTGTATCCTCTCGGTACCTTAATGAAGGTTTTAGCACTAGCGCCTTCGCACCCAACTGACCAAGTTTTTTCTGTTTATAAGCGACGTTTTTCCATTAACCATCAACCTCTGCTCCGTCAATTTGTATAATATTTTTTTATTTATTTATTTATTTATTCATAAGACACACCAGCAATTAATTGTAACTACATTCATAAAAAAAAAAATGTGTTAGAATTACAAATTATGTCTAGTGCCATTTACAATAAAAAAATTTAAACTTAAATAAGTATTTAAATAAAGATTATTAAAAATAATAATAGAATATGAATTAAGCTATTATAACTGTTTGATTAGTAATATTAAATTCAAATTTATAACTAAGATTATGAGAGAATTGTGCTCTTTTTTTTTTTTTTCTTTACTAATATCACTATGTCGTGTGGTAACGGCATATCAGAATACAGTTGTCACCACCTTTCCTCAATTTTAAATCAATGTTTTTATAGTTTCATTGTTGTATTAAAGATATTTTTGTTTTTTTATTCTTCTTCTGTTTTCTTTTTTAAACTTGTCGCGTGCAAATAAAAAGTATAAGTAAATAAGTTTTAACTATTCGAAATTGTATCAAAAATACTTCGTTTGTAGACCACAATGCGCATGAGTTGGCTGCACCGACGCGTCACTCCTTTTCTTTGTTTTAGAGCATTACATACATTTTTATTATCGTACAAATCTTATCAAATAAATTCAGATGTATGCTAAGTGTCTGCTGTATGGATCGTAACCTCGTTGGTTGGTTGGTTGGTAGTGGTGAGCATGTTCGAATGCAGATCACGAAGTCCTGGCTTCAATGTTCAGGTTGGGCCATTTATAGTAGTTCTATCAAGACATTTCTTTGAACCAGCTCGAAGACGGAAATTTGCGGTGATTACCTGTGAACCTCCGTGCCTCGGAGAGCACGTTAAGGTATCGGTTGAACGCCTCATCTCTTACCAGTCTTATAGGACTAAAAGAGTGAAGGAATAGAGAATGCACCTGTATTTGCGCACAAACTTATGCACTACAATACCTAGGTAGTTGGTAAATCTCCCTGAATTGCCTAAATCGGTCGGGGAAACTGATTTTTTGTTAATTAAAAATGTGAAAATGTATTTGTTTGTTTATTTTCGAAAACGAAAAATCCAAAAAGGAAGTGCATTAAGCAACCACTTAGCATTTTAGGTCGCGTTTTAGTTTGCGAATTTCTGTAATCAAAGACATAGTTTGTTTTCCGGTTACAAACCCTTGACGTAAGGGCAATGGGCACAGGGCGCGTGCATTGCCTTTACATAAGAGGCGTTAGGACGGTACAAGGGCGGCCGGCCGTTGATCTGTAGACCTGAGTATTGGTAGACAAGGCTGTGACGTCACAAGACTCGACTCAGCTATAAGGAAAACGAAATGACCTGTGGGTACAAGGGTCCAAGAGCTGGCGGAAGATTTAGAGGAGATTCTTGATTTATGCTTAAAAGTGTTTCCTCCTTCTTCGTCGTCACTATATGGATGAAGGCCGTGACTGCCAGCTCTATTTATCAAGGCAAAAAATATCTTAATGTTGGTCATATTTCTGATTAAATGTTTGTCACTTTAGAAGATTCTGTGAAATTTTAACGAAAGAAAAAATTACAAAATTATCTCTAACGAAAATTTGAAATACGTTTTTATCAGTAATTAATCAAAATAAAATAAATATATTTTATCGGTAGCCATAACTGGAAGTTTGATTGTTTTAGAAAATTCTTTAATTAACAATTTATATTTATGTTTTCTCTAAGAGCACTTCTCCAAATTGCCTCTTCCAGGAATCGAACCCATTTATATGACCGCAGGTCGTGGAAAAGCTTTAATTAAGTAATTTCCCACTAGCTCTCAGAATACCAGGAAAACGAAATGACGTTTGGCGTTAAATAGGAAACGCGACTGACAGTTCGTCATACTTCAACCAGTTTATTGTTGACTGCAACATTAATACCTAATTCTCGTGAATTGATATCATGCAACAGGTTAACGTTTCGTGTTTTTGAAGTAAAACTTCTTTACGGAAGCTTGCTTTGGGGAGTAAGCTGTTGAATGCGCGACAAGAGCGTTACGAAAAATGTGATCGAGCGAAGAGAACATAAGTGAGAGAAAATAGAAAGAGGGGGAGATACGAGCACAGATTTTCTTTCTCTCTTTCTCCCATACCTACTTACGTTTTGTATATCACAGGCATATTGTCTGTATCGCAAGAGCAAGAGCTTTTCTTTCTCTTTAAGTTTACTTCAGTCATGTAATCTAAAGAACACTTTTTTTGTGTGCAATGTTTAGCATAATATTTGTCATATTGCTATGTTACCTAATACTATAATACTGTTTGTTTTGTAACTATATGTAACATAATAATAAAGTTGTATTTATTATTATTACAATAGGATCTGGTTCAAGAAATACTTGTCCAAATTTCAAACATATACAGCTCTACCAGTTTAAATTACGGTGGAGTTTCATCTATGACAATATTTGTTTAATATTTCCTACCGTTAAACCTGTCTAATAATTTCTAACTCTACCTTGGCATTGTTATATTTCGCACCACAAAAACAAAATCCCTGATTTCGTATGTTTATCCTCCCGTTCCTTACAATCGAGTTTAACGAAACGAAACATGTGTTCGTATGGTGTCACCATGGATATAAAAAAGATAGTGACCAAAAGTATCTCAAACCTGAAATCAGAGTCAGTCACATGGCCTAGTAGGTAAGTAGGTAAGACTTCGGCCGCGCTTTAGGGTGGACAGAGTCGATTCCCAGCACGCATCTTTAGATTTTCGGAGTTATGCCTGCTTAGCGGTAAAGGAAAACATCTTGAGGAGTCTAATAGCTGACAGTGCATTTACATTTTCTCAAGCTAGGTGGACTACGGCTCTTTTTACTATGAAAATAATAAATAAATAAATATACGAGGACAATACACACATCGCCATCTAGCCCCAAAGTAAGCGTAGCTTGTGTTATGAGTACTAAGATGACTGAAGAATATTTTTATGAATTTATAACTTAAATAATTATAATATACATATAAACACAGAGACACTGAAAAAGATTCATGTTCATCAAACAAACATTTTCCAGTCATGGGAATCGAACCCACGGCCTTGGACTCGGAAATCAGGGTCGCCAATCGGCGCAGTGGGCAGCAAAAAAAATGTACCCCGTACCATGTTGTGGCAGTATGAGCTGACAATGATGACATTACGTTATGAGTTTGCTAAGTACGCGATACTTACTTTTTTTTTATTTTTATAAATAAATAAATATACTACGACAATACACACATCGCCATTTAGCCCCAAAGTAAGCGTAGCTTGTGTTATGGGTACTGAGATAGCTGATGAATATTTTTTTACGAATATAATACACATAAATACTTATAATATACAGATAAACACCCAGACACTGAAAAACATTCATGTTCATCACACAAACATTTTCCAGTTGTGGGAATCGAACCCACGACCTTGGACTCAGAAAGCAGCGTCGCTGCCCACTGCGCCACTCGGCCGTCGGGTACTTTATCCACTGGTCCACTGGTCTAGGATAAATATTTTCGTTTCAACCGTAGGTAAATTCAAATTCAAAAATTTATTTTTACATGTAAGGCAATGCAAGCAGTATAAGAGTCACCTATACAGTATTGGATAGAAGAAGCGTTACTTTGAGGCATTCCACGTTATATTATAAAAATTTAGCTTAATTGCTTAACAATTATTCATTGCCGAAGATCTGTTTCATATGGATTTGAAAAATTATAAATTACACGATTAAGATTCTCCTGATTTTCGCGGAATATAGAAAATTTAGCTTAATTTTCATAATACACCTATAAAGCGTTTACACATATTTTTTATTCATAATGGCAAGTTGGTGGTGATTAACAACGAGTACTTAGGTTTTCCGATCCCGTACCTCGAAAAGCACGTTAAGTTATCGGTACCCGTTTTTTATTACTAACATGCATTAATAATCTTTAATGTCATGCATTGAGGCAGCGTGGTGGATCTAGAAACTTCTCTCCTATGACAGCCTGTGTGCAGCAATGGGACTTTAATAGGCTGAGGATAGTGTAATAATCAGATTGCAGAACTTCTTCAGAAAGAAGCGGTGATAGCGCATTTGGTAGGAGCTCGACTTTCTTTTTGGGGGGGCCTAGTTCAAATCCCAGCACACCTCTAACTTTTCTAAGTTATGTGCGTTTTAAATAATTAAAATATCAATTTCTTTAACGGTGAAGGAATAACATCGTGAAGAAACCTGCAAGCCGGAGAGTTCTACAAAGTGTTCTCAAAGGTGTGTGGAGTACAACGATCCGCTCTGGGCCAGCCTGGTAGACCTTAAAGTCAAAGTCAAAGTCAAAGTCAAAAATATCTTTATTCAAGTAGGCCCATAGGTGGCGCTTTTGATGCGTACATAAGAATTACACGGTAGTGAGATGATGGCGATAACCACATTCGTAAACTTAACCCCGTCTCATTGTAGGGTCTCCTACCTGTGTTTTGTAGTGAGCCGGCAATGGGGTTTTGGTGATGATGATATTGAGAATTTCTTTATTTGTCATTAGATAAACATGTTATCTTTATCTTTTTTAATCATATCATTGGGTGTGATGAATATTTTTTCTGGAATATTTTGCATATAATGGTTACCACACGATCTTGAGTCAGTCCACGCCAGTTCGTTGACCTGATGACTTATCCCGATGTGTATGTCATACTGCGATCGATAGATATGCTTAAACAGAGTTATGACACTTTTTTTTTGTATGCATGTGAGTTTACACTTATATTTTTGTATTTACATTGCCTTTAAGGGTTCCGTAGCACTTAGCGACCTGGGCGGCCTGCTAAGCTTCTGGAGTGAGCTCGGCTGGCTGGAGTGACCCAGCGGGGAGCCGTACCAGTGGCGCTCCGTACAACGGAAAGTTCCGGCCGACCAAAAAGGGAGACAAGCCCAGAGAAAGAAGACCATTCTACCATAAAAATAATAATAAATAAATGAAAACTAAATTGCCCTATACGAAAAATATGTTTGTTTCTTGATATTGGCATTGGACAGATACACCGCGACACTGTAAGACGAAAAAACACGTCGTGTAATAATAGGTTTTCTAGGTATAGAGATGAAATTTCATCATAAGTACATGTATTTCTATTGCCACTTTGTCAAGAAAATAATTAAAAAATAATGGCCCTTTACAAAAAAATCGATTGTTTCTTAATCTTAGCATTGGACAGATGTAATATTCAAGACGCTGTTGTAAGACGAAAAAAAAGAAAACGTGCTTATATTTCTGCTACAGGTCTTCGAACACGCGTTGGCGTTTGATGTGGACACGCACTTAAGTGTCATGTTCAATTGGACAATAAAATGTTGCGTAATGTCCGTCACTGTCCGTGTAGTAATAAATTGGCGACGGGGTCAGGGACCGGGCGGTGTTTAGGACAGACGGGGTAACGACCCATCGATTAGGATGCTGTTTGTTTATACAGAGACGGATTGCTTTTATTGTTTTAGTGTTTCGTTAATAATGCAATAAAGAACTTTACTTTATCATAGTGTACTTTTTGCTGCGGCCAATCTTACCTTAGCTGTTAACATCATCATCATCATCGTTAACCCGCTACCGGCCTAGTACAGGGCACGGATCTCCCACGCTGGCAAAGTGCGGAGACACACCTTTGAGAACGTTATGGAGAACTCTCAGACGTGTAGGTTTCCTCACGATGTTTTCCTTCAGCGTCAAAGCATGTAATATTTAATTGCTTGAATTAAAAACTGGCTCCTATCTGAGGGCAGTCTAGGACTAGCGATGCGGACTGCACTTTTGAATTATATATTTTTGGTTTTTTTTTTTTTTAATTATTTAGTTTTTCTTATTGTAATATTATTTTTGTTTAACTTTTTTAACCGTGCCGTCAAATTTTGTGTTAACTTTAAATTTGTTAATCAGTTAATTTTTAGGCGTTCACGTTTCAGCCCCATAAGTGAGGACAGAAAGTACACACTGGTTGAAAACTTCAGTTTTCGGGCACTGGGCTATTGACCATGAAAATAATTGACTTAGTTTCCCAAATGCTGCCCAGCCCAGCGCTATTCTTCGGTTGGCTTCCTCGTCCTAATTGTTTCTTGTTAAATGATCTGGCCAAGGCCTTTAATATTTTGAAACAATAGCTAAATCAACATTTTCAATTATTGCAGGTGTCAGGACAACAAAAGTAAAGTGTTACTCAATATATCACCAACACGTACAACGTACACGTTCAAGACCAGGACGACCAAGTACGGAGACAGATCCAGAAAAAAGAAAAGATATCAACCACAGGCGGGACAACAAAATACTACTCAATAAATCACGCCAGAAAATCAGTCCCACCCTGCCACGAGTTAGAGAAAGGTCATTTACGTTCAAAGGGCTTGTGAAGTAAAATTCAGCATTCACGGAGTGTATTCACCCAGCGGGGTAAACGTGAAGGCTTAGCGGGGTAGCCAGGGGGTAGCCGAGTTCATTGATATAAGAAACGTGTAAGTTACGTGAAGCAATAATAATCTTTATATATAAAAAGGAATAGTAGACTCTTAGGTCTCATTGAATGATTTGAATGATGCAAAATTAATACCAATCTGCACTGGGCCGGTGCGGTGGATGGTGGGTCTTGAAATATTTGTTAAAGTCGAAGGAAGATTTGAACGGTGAAAATACTACTAAATATTATTCTTCTGTATGTCTGTTGGTCAACTAGCACCTCCTAAACAGCGCTACTTTACCGGTCAGAACGACGTCTGCCATGTCCGCTAGTAAGATAATATTTTTAGCAATAACTAACCAACCATTAGTGGTAGAGTCACTAAAAACAGACTGACATGATGTTTCAAAAGTGCTTATAAACTGGGCCAACTTGAAATAAATGAATTTTGAATTTTTGAATTCATTATATACAACGATGGGCAACTAGTAGTGATCAGTTATTTTTATAATAGAGGGCTTTTACGTTAACCACGGAATAGCATAAAATTTGCGCATACTTAGCTAATTTAGTGACTATGATTAGTTTTGAACAACATTATATGAATTGAACTTTCGTAGATGGTCTACGCGTACAATAACCTGCCGATTCGTAGCGCGTAGATAAACGTAGCGGGCGCTGACCTCGTAGACCTTATTTTGACAATAGAGCATAATACCGTTGTACTAAGTTAAGTGTAAGTTTCCGAAGTTATAATAACAATCCAGGTCAACGGTTCATACCAGATGTTTGATGATTTCAATTTAGCTTTTTTAAGAAATCATAGCGTCATAATACCGGCCAGCTAGTGTGGAAACTAACAGCAAAACACTTTTTTGTCAAAAAGGGATAGGTAGCAATACTGTTCAGGGTCGCCCCTCCAGCATTTTGAGACCCCAATGTCCATCGGCCATTCAAGTAACGTGCAAACTGTTATATAATAAGTAAATGTATATATTAATTTTATACGTAACTCACAACACGCCATTTAGCTAAACAAAAAAAATAAATAAATTCCATTTCTAAGAGAGAGAGCAAAAAAACATAGATTTGAAATAACACAAATAATTTCTATTAAGTAGAATAAATATTCACTTTAATAATATAACGAACTCTCGTAGACGTTCTGCGTGGGTATTAACCCGCCTATTCGTAGCACGTGGAGAGTATTGAACTATGAACTCAGAGGCTTTATTTTGTTATTAAAGCGATACTAAATATTTCTCCTTACTTATATAATAAATACAATGTAATTAAAGTTATGACTCTATTTTAGACATTAACACAAAAAACAATATTATAATTTTTTTTTATTATGTTTATTATTTTTATTGTTCTTAATGTGCTTCCGAAATTCACTTATTGCACCGAAAAATAAGTGTCAGTCCCGGCTTAAAATAACAATGCTACCTTCGTAAGTCAAAGCACAGTCGAGCAATACGATCCTTATGATCGCGGTGTGAAAGTTGGTATAGGACAAACTTACTCCTCAGGTTATTTGCGTGTGCGAAGTCGCGGGTAACTGCTACATTATGGTAGCTGTCCCAAACTGTATGTGTTATAACTGACCATAACAATCAGAAATATAAGAATAACGAAAGAAATATAAGAATCTCATTGATGTAGAAAAACAATAATCAATTTCATCAGTTTTTATTTTATAGCTTATCGTAAATTGATTTAGTGTTCCTGTACGTTGCTGCGTAAAAGGCGATTAGTGGTATGATTTCAATATAACTACTATATTCTAACCGGATTAGTTCGCTACTATCTCAGATTGTATCATCGCTTCCCACCAGAAGACATTACAGTCTGACTAACTTGTAGTGTAATATAAAGCCATCCATATAATTTTCAATTTATTTTTATGAATGTTTGATGTAGGTGGCATAGAAACTGAATGCAGATATAGTTTGAACTTTAGTAGGCGGTCTACGCGGGCATTAACCTGCCGATTCGTAGCACGTTAATAATAGTAAAGGTTGCCGACCTCAGGTATTCTATAATTAACCAATTTTTGAGAAAACTTTTTCTGCGGTTGTTTACTGAAAAGATAAATCAGCACTACGTCTGTACAACCGCAAGAACAAACTGATTTTTTTAAAATTTTATTGTCTGGATTTCGGTTTCTAGTTTTCTAGTATTTTCTACTGAACAGCTGTTACTAAATTTCTATTATCAAATTTAAATTAAAATGTATAAAATTGTGAGTCCAGATATCATAATGCAATGCATACTTCCTACGTATATACGAGAAAGTTTGTGAGGTTGATATGGATGTCTGGTTATATAAAAGGATTTCAATAAAACATTATAGTAAAAGTAGTTTCACACATCAGGGTAGCACTCGTACCGGAACGCTTAATCGCTTAGCGACACGTCTTTGTCGGCAGGGTGGTAACTAGCCATGGCCGATGCCTCCCACCAGAGAAAATTCAGAAATTATAAATACCCAAGTGTTTGAAGGGGATCGAACCTGGGACCTTCCATTTCAAATCGTAGCGTTCACTATTATGATGTCAGGGAAGTCATGGGCAAAAAAAACTGCTTTAAGCGATGGTAGTAAGCCCCCGTACTTCTTATGATAAGCGAGCTCAAACAAACTGACACGTGTTTTTTACTATTAATATCGTGATGATAATGAAAGCGAGACCTAGTTGCGACAGCTCAAACCAATTGACAGCATTAGGACACGAATGATTGTAGTTAAATAACGGATGGTTAATGGATGAATGGATGGGGTAAATCTTTCCTCCGTGCCTTGGAGAGAACAATAAACCTTCGGTCCTAATCAAGGCTCGGAAACAGAAGGCAGTAGTCCTTGAAACGGCGCGTATTGTGAGGAGGTTCCTCACTCTGGATCCCTGACCGCCGGTTGCTTGGGCATTCAAAAGCCCCGCAAGCGGAGGGTGGATGTTTTTTTTATAATTTTTTAATAGTGTTTTTTATTTAATTTTTAAGCATTGTTAACAATTTAAAAAAAATATTAAAATGAATAAATAATAGAATATATAACGTTAGTTTTGTAGAAATAAGCCTATTTGATAAACTTTATACGAATTGTAGTGTAAAAAAAGTAATTATCAAATCGTATTAAATAATAATATGATACGAAGTTATCCTAACCTTTGTGCCCGTAGCTTTGATAACAAATTAAGAATTTAAGTTAAACAATCATTGTACTAATTCATTTTCCTTAATTTTTATTTAAAAAATGCTCTACCGCAACAGAACCCCGAATCTAGGACTATCACTTATACGACCGCAGCACTACGCAATGGAGGTCGTCGTTGAAGCCTCTTACAGATTTTTTTCAATATATACTGTCATAACCAAATTCCTACGAAGCCACAGGAAATATTGCCAAGGTGCAGCTAGTCAAACATATTTATTGTACAAAAATGTAATTTAAAAATAAAACCAAACTCGTTACATGAACGCATGTAAAAATTTCCCTATCGGTCATTCACTCGCGATAACCCAAATTGTACGTGCCCATTTTTATTATACGTCGTGTTTTTTTACGTAATTCCGCGATACGTAACTGTGTGCCTACTATTATTACTGTCCTAAATTGTTAATCTACAATTTTTATGATATGAATGAAATTAATTAAATTAGTATTGATTTCTATTACAATTCATAATAATATAATGATACAATAATGTAATGATACGCTCTAATATACTCTAATATAGAGAGAGAGAGAGAGAGAGAGCTATCCAATCTTATGGCTTTTTGCAAGAGCATATCGGAAATAATTTAAAATAGAACAATGAAAAACTGAATCTAATATAATCAATCGCTTTATAAGTAATATCATTTGCTTTAACTTTAAAAACATCGTGAGGAAACATGCATACCTGAGTGTTCTACATATTGTTCTAAGGGCGTGTGAAGTCTACCAATCCGCAATTGGCAAGCGGTTTGTCTAAGTATGGCCCAACGACATAAACCCTTCTAATTCGGACAGGAGTCCAAACCCTGTAATAGGCTGATAATGGGTTAGTAATGAAGAATGAAAGAATCGATTTTAATGTATACCAAGATAAAAAATAGAAACCGAAAGGTGGCGGTTATTTTACCATCAAATCATTCGCAAGGAGGATTGACGTCAAAAATACGGTTGGTTTTACAAATATGCTAAAATAAAAACAATATCGATCTTCAATTTTGAAGAAGACAACTCAAAGTAAAGTCAAATAGGCCCATAGGTTTTAATGCGTACGTTACATGAGAAGTACAGGGTAGTGAGATGATGGTGATAACCATATTCCTTAACTTAAAAGTGACTGTGGTCTAAGAAGAAGCCCACAACAAACTTAGCCGGGTGTTTTTTTGTTATCACCATCTCATTGTCAGTTAAAATTATTAGCAGAGCAACTAGGTTACAGCAAAAATTCACACCCAAGCTTTTTTATCGATTACGTATATTTTGCAATCTCTGCATAACGTTGGATAAGAGCAATAAGAGATACCTTTTTTTTTAAATGCACAATCTTAAAACGACTTACATTTTCTACTTACCACCCAATTCACCATAAGCGCACAACTGGTACATTTAGAATAAGAAAGAAAGAAAGCGCAAGTCTCCATTGATCATGAGACTTGTAATCAGACAGGGAACAGTATTTCCTAAGGGAAACTTCTAAAAAGTCAATAAATCTTTGGAAAGCGAGTGTTATTTTATATATTTAGTGTCCAAATGCAGCAGTGCGGCGTCCAGACAACAAAGGCGATTAAATCACCCGTCGAGACGTCGTTATTAGCGAATATAACTGCATTTAGATGACGTCGCTAAACGTTACCTCTTTAAAAATATAATATAAGTGCTTTTGGTGTTTGCATGTTCGGCTGTCGATCTTAGAGTTCGATTCCAAGGAGACTGTACACACAAACACACACACATACACCCACACACACACAAAATGACACATACATATCTCAGCCGATGATATCTTTGTTTTTTATGTTTATTTACTCATTTTTAATTATTAGATAGAAGCAGGTGTAACTTTGCGGAATAGTTATGAATAGTCTTCATTGTAGTCTTCTTTTCGCGGACTATAGCAAATTAAGCTTAATTTTCATAATATAGGTATTTATAGGTACTTAAATCAATTTTCCGTAAAGAAAATTATTCTTCTCTTATTGGCTATTGATCGATTGATTGAACCTAATCAACGCGGACAAAGCAATAACAGCCAGTTAAAAGTATTAGTAAGATCATCAAAATCTATGTCATCAGCTTTAACGTACAGTTAGCGCGAAACATTGCAAAACACAGACAATGGGGCATCGTGTAGCCCTCGGTGTTACCAGCCTACATTGACTCATTATGTCGGTAACGCGCCGCAACCGGCACCGTTACTTCGCGCTAAATAGCCTCTGCCTACATGAAACTGATATCACTATCACTACATAACGTTAATTGCAGTCGGTCCGTTATCTTCTGTTTAATATCACTTATCTTATGTTAGAGAACATGAGGATGGGATTTGAATGTAACACGTTAAACTTATCACATATTTTGTTCTGCATCCTCTTTAAACATTAGGAACACTAAATTTTTTTTTTATTACTCTACTAGTTAGCCCTTGACTGCAATCTCACCTGGTGGTAAGAGATGATTAAGTCTAAAATGGTAGCGGGCTTACCTGGGAGTATGGTAGTCATAACCCTAATCAGTTTTTACGGGACATCGCATCGGAACACTATAATCGCTTAGCGGCACGTCTTTGTCTATAGGGCGGTAACTAGTCACAGCCAAAGCCTCCCACCAGAAAAATTAAAAAAAAAAAAAAAATAGAAAAAAAACACCTCATAGAGCAATGCTTTTATTACGTAAATGTTTTTTTTTTTTAGCATCCCCAATAAAAAATGGCTGCTCCCAAACTGGGTGTACATAGAATACATTATATTTCCAGATTTATTTTAGATATAGTATAATAAATGTAACATTATGTATTGTGCTGGATAAATTGAAATTGAAACAGAGCAGCAATTCGCTGGGTATCCAGATACACGACCTGCAAAGTGCCGCCCCGGCTGAGGCGTAGGTGTTATTCCCGTGTGTGTGTGTTACTACACCGTCAACCACGCTCTTAAGTGGAACGCAGCAAAACTGGCTGACGACAGCAGCCAGGTTTGCTGTGTTAGACGATAGTACTTCCCTGGACGAGCTTTGTCACGAATGCTTTACTACCATCTGCAAGTTAACGCGTACCTTCTCCCACGTGCTAAGACCAGCTATAGCCGTAACAGATTTATTATAAGAACATGTGATATTTACAATAATAAAAATCAACATATAGACCAATTTTAGCATGGAAAGTTTGTGTCTGCTAGCAAAAAATGCACATGAATGTATTTTTTTTTTTTTTTCTTTCTTAGATTAACTTTTTTAAAATGAGCAATCTTTTTTGTGTTATTAACTTATTGTAACTAGTAAAACTTACTTATATATATATAATTAAACAAAACTCCCGTATCATTATGATAAGTTTAATTAATAGTGAAAACTTTATTGGCTTATCCATTGTAACAATTTATTTATAGCTGTTTGTTTTCCAAATAAAAAAAAAAGTTCCCGCAGCTCAATCGTCGTGAGTAGGAACTGGTAGTCAGTAAGAGTCTAAGGTATCCATTTTGCCAGCGAAAAGGTCTGAGAGAGGTCAGTGCCACCGAATGTCAGTACCTATATAAAGTTTCAAGAAAAAAGGAATTATAATTTCACAGCAACCTCGGCCATTAAACCATTACGAAATGCGAGACCCTAAAAGCAAGAAATACATAAATTTCCACACCATGAATGAAATGATCAGCTAATCCTAAAATCTGCACCCGTGCTCATTATGTAAAATAAGTAAATTTAAAAACGTCCATTACCGCTTATAAATAAACGATTACTGAATTATCTATTTAAGACACACTGACAGGATATCTGCCATACATTTTTCTTTACAAATCCCTGTTTATATTATAAATGTTAATGTATAACATTACATATAATTAGTCCGGTCAATTTAGACCAAAAAATGAGAGTGGAGTTACATAAAGTCCCAACAAGCTGAAATTCAGTGGAATTGTTCAAAACATAATTATAAACAATGTCTAGAAGTTCCCCATCATTCCCGTGTATGGAAAAAAATTAATTCAAGGTCAAAGGTCAAAAAAAATAGTTTTTCGCG
Source organism: Pararge aegeria (assembly GCF_905163445.1). Classification (NCBI taxonomy): domain Eukaryota; kingdom Metazoa; phylum Arthropoda; class Insecta; order Lepidoptera; family Nymphalidae; genus Pararge; species Pararge aegeria. The sequence continues at coordinate 4,053,203 of NC_053203.1, forward strand.
ATTTTCAACAAAACGGTAAGTTTTATCATAAAAAAGACAAAAATTGTAGATCATAAAATTATCTATAAAAAATGTGTCAAACCTTTTTTTCTTACGAGCCACCGTTTCTGAGATATAACGATTCAAAAAGTTATAAAAGTTGTTATCGTAATTTTATGGATATAATCCACCATGCTGGCCCAGTGTGGATCGGTGGACTTCAAACGCCTTTGAGATCGTTATGGATAACTGTCAGGCATGCAGGTTTCCTCACGATGTTTTTTTTCACCGTTTAAGTAAGCGATATTTTAATACCTTAAAACACACATAACTTAGAAAAGTTAGAGGTGAGTGGTGGGATTTGAACTCGGCCCCACGAAAGTGAAGTCGGAGTCCTACCCACTGGGCTATCAGCACTTCATATTATATATAGATATTGATAATTTAATAATTAAAAAATTCTATTAAATTGTCAAACCCCTAACTGGCTAGCCCGCCAGACATCATCGGTTACCACCAGGTGAGATTACAGTCAATGGTTAACTTGTAATAAATAAAAAACCCTGCGCTAAAGAAAAACGGGCAGATTGTTTGTGTTACTCATAATTTTTGCAAACCGTGTGTCAACGAACCTAAGCCATTGTCCCAACGTTTTGTGATCTTTTCTATTTTTGGTTCACGTTTCGAGGCATGCAGTAACACCTCCGTCTGACAAACGTGCATTAAACTCATTAACATAGCATAATATGGCTTTTTTACTCTGTGATTTATGGTAAACAGTTTTTCGAATTATCTGTGTTTTTATTTTATTTATTTTTTAATTTTCATACAATAGGCGGCTTTTTTAGTGTATACGAAAAATATGTAAGGAAATACGAAAAGTAAACACAAATATCAATAGATTCAACGATAAATATACATCACCAATATCTTGATTTAAATATATAATAAATTATAAGTCTTTTTATGTTAAATACGTAAATCATATATTTTAACAAATATTTAAAATATTTTTTTATAATATTAATAATTAGCTAATTTATAAAAATGGAATAAAAATAAAAAAGTTTGGAAAATCCAAAAGTGCACGCCTCATAATCTCATTTTTTTCACAATAAAATTGATTTTTTTTTAACTGAAACTTTCAATGCTTATTACAAATTTTTTTTTTTTCATATTAATTATTATTCATTTTTTGTAAACAAGACACGGGAATGTCATAATGATTGCACATTGAAAGTTACAATTAATATTAGCTAGAATAATTACATGGAAATTTAACGACAGTGAATTGAACGCTAATATTAACTAAGAAATTATTTCGTGTGTTATTTTAGAAATATAAATAAAAATTATTCCGATACGATCATTTTTTCGACCAATTTTGATGCCCCATACACCCGTCCATACACGGACGTCCAGAAAAGATTATGTTTAATGTTATTATTTACTATGTTAAACAAAAAAATTTTTATTGAAATGTATTTTATGTGCCTGACAAATTATTTGACTTGATATTAGTGTACTCAAATTAACCTGTAAGTGCAATATTAATAACAAAAAATCAATTTCAGTTTCGAGAAAACTGCTTTATTTGAAATGTCGAGAGTAGAGCACAACCTCAACGCTTCGCTTATGAGGCGTGCAATAGTTGACTAGACTGTATAGACATGGGCCCAGAAGTTTTAAGTTGGATACCAGGTAGTATATGGAATACAGAAAAAAATAACCTATAAGTGACATTTAATAGCTTAAAAACTCCATATAGTTAAAGGTTTGGGATCCAACTCGTTACCACAAGTGTTTACCCATTTATAATACTTATTTTATTAAGGCATAATGGCGGCCGATTGGCGCAGTGGGCAGCGAACCTGCTTTCTACGTCCAAGGCTGTGGGTTCGATTCTCGAAACTGGAAAAATGTCTGTGTGATCAATGTTTTTCAGTGTCTCGTTGTTTATCTGTACCTATATTATGAGTAGTTGTGTGTATTATTCATAGAAATTATTCATCAGTTATCCTAGTACCCATAACACAAGATACACGTACTTTGGGGTTGCTATGTGTGTATTGTCATAATTTACTATTATTTATTTACTATTTTAATTGTAATATAATTAATATATTTTCGTTGTAATCTTTAGAGGATAGCTGTTATAATATGTCACTTTGCTCTTGCGTTTTATGATCGCTTCAATGATAGCCTACAACAGTGCATTGTATTCCAATCTGCCGTCACAACACGGCAACCTCGCAAAGTCTTACTGCTCTCAAAATGATTGTTTTGTTAGACTAAACGACTTTAGCGTCGCGGCAAGTTACTGAAACCTTAATAAGTGAAATGTTTACGCATCAATTGCGGCTGAACGTCGAACACGCGACGAATTTGGTGTCTTCAAAAACTTACACTAAGTTATTGTTTCTATTTGGGAGTCACGTTTTCAAGAATGGCAATAAACGACCATCCTCTAAGCCTCTATAAATAAAAAGGAAAGGTGTAACAATAGAACAAACTTTGAATAGGTAATTGAAGTTTTTCTCTCCAAAAATAAATCGTAGAGTTGTTTTGTTCTCTCACAATGTCACACCTGATGGAGAATTTTTCTATTTTTGGTGACACGTTTTCAATCAGTTTACCTCTGTCAAGTTTTTGCACGCTCTGTACGATTTACAATAGAATTTTTCCTGCCAGGATTATTTATAGTCGTGGCAGCATAATGAAGACCTCAATCGATAGCACAGTCGCAGTGTTGTTAGATGAACACGGATTAGACAATTTTAATCTTTTACATAATTTAATATGAAAGTGAAACACTCTGTATAATTTACGGGCGTAAATATGAAAACTTTAATAGCTATTTAATTTTTGTGTAGTAGGACTTCAACTTTACTTCCGGGGTGCCTAGTTAGAATCCAAGTAAGCACCTCTTACTTGTCTAAGTTAAGCAATTAAAATATCACCTGCTTCAACGGCTAAGGAAACCATGCCTGAGAGTTCTCCATAATGTTCTCGAAGGCGTGTGAAGTCCGCATATCCGCACCGGACCAGCGTGGTGGACCACGGCCTAAAGCCCTCTCATTGTTGGATGAGATAACCAAGTTTCTTGAATGCAAATAGCTCCGCTTTAGTCCGCCATAAGATAATTACAATTTCAGTTGGTTTTGTTGATCTTGGAAATAGAAACTGCGGAGTTTTTGGCCGCATGTAGAATTTGTGTTCCGAATTGGTAGAGTCACTTCAAATATACAGACTGTGTTAATAGTGCATTAAAAACTATTGTGTGTTTTCCAATTTTATTTTTATAAATCGGTATTAAAGTTTTAGTAAAACTGTAATTTGTTTAAGGATCTATATAAGTGCAGATAGGTAGATGATTTTTGAATAGTCCCTCGTGGACTCATCACAAATCCGTACGGACGGTGCATTATTCACGATTTTAGTTGGGCATCCAGATGTAATTAAGAATCGAGTACAATACCAAGATCGCGAATAGAATAGACTTTTATTAATTTTTCATTGCAAAAGGTGTAAGTAAAATTAGTTATAAGTTTATTTTTAGTAAAGCTTATGACTTTACATTTGGAGGTACTCAGATAAAGTTTATTTTGACGTGACAACGTCTTATAATTTGATGGAGCCGGCTGCACGCACGAAAAAACATGGCATGCGGCGTTACCTCGCTCTGAGGCGTTCCATTCAAGGCTTGAAGTGCAAGCGTGAGCGCGGAACAAGCGACAAAGAGGCACAGTCGGCCTCCGCGTTCGACATCTGTCTCTCTCCTACTTAGGTGAGCGATGCGTCCGCGTGGACAGCTTCTATACAATAATACATTTACATGTTTTCGGCAAGAATGAAGCATGTTTTCGGTAAAAAGTGAATGTGGTGTCAATTGTTTATAGCAACGATAATATCTATCAAACAAATAAAATTAAAATTTTCTTTTGAAAAATGCAACCATTCCATCAGTATTTTCTTACGACGTTGTCACGTTTAACTATCGTCAGTAACCCGACTTTAAAGACAATTTTTTTTTTTACAATAGGTGATTAAATAATGTAAATAATGTAAGTAAACTATAAATATAAATAATTTATCTAAAGTAATTAAAGTGTCATTGTGTGTACATTATTTACTTATTTATATTATTTACTTAAGTACATTACTTACTTTTTTACATTATTTACTTATGTACATTATTTACTTAAGTATATTATGTACTTATTTACATTATTTACTTAAGTACATTATTTACTTGTTTACATTATTTACTTAAGTATATTATTTACTTAAGTACATCACTTACTTGTTTACATTATTTACTTATATACTTAAGTATATAATATACTAAAGGACATTATTTACTAAGTACATTATTAACTTAAATACATTATATACTTAAGTACATTATTTACTTCAGTACATTATTTACTTAAGTACATTATTTACTTAAGTACATCATTTACTTAAGTACATTATTTACTTAAATACATTATTTACTTGTTTACATAATTTACTTAAGTATATTATTTAATTATTTACATTATTTACTTGTTAACATCATTTTCTTACATTATATACTTTAAATGCTTAAGTACATTATTTACTTAAGTACATTATATACTTAAGTACATAATTTACTTAAGTACATTATTTACTGAAATTCATTATATCCTTAAGTATATTATATACTTCAGCACATTATATACTTAAGTACATTACTTACTTCAGTACATTATTTACTTGTTTGCATTATTTACTTGTTAACATCATTTTCTTACTTTATATACTTTTAATGCTTAAGGACATTATTTACTTAAGTACATTATTTACTGAAATTCATAATATCCTTAAGTATATTATATACTTCAGCACATTATTTACTGAAGTACATGATTTACTTAAGTACATTATTTACTTAAATACATTATATACTTAAGTGCATTACTTACTTCAGTACGTTATTTACTTAAGCACATCATTTACTTCAGCACATTATTTACTTATGTGCATTATTTACTTAAGTAGATTATTTACTTAAATACATTATATACTTAAGTACATTATATAGATTATATTCTTAAGTAAATTATATACTTAAGTACATTATATACTTCAGTACATTATATACTTTAGTAAATAATATACTTAAGTACATTATAAACTTAAGTACATTATATACTTAAGTATATAATATACTAAAGGACATTATTTACTAAGTACATTATTTACTTAAATTCATTATATACTTAAGTGCATTACTCACTTCAGTACATTATTTACTTAAGTACATTATAAATTTCAGCACATTGTTTTCTTAAGTACATTATTTATTCAAATACATTATATACTTAAGTACATTATAAACTTAAGTACATCATTTACTTCAGTTCATTATTTACTTGAGTACATTATTTACTTAAGTGAATTATTTACTAATGTACATTATTACCTACATTATATACTTCAGCACATTATTTACTTAAGCATATTATATACTTCATTACATTATATACTGCAGCACATTATTTACTTATGTGTTTATTTACTTAAATACATTATATACTTAAGTACATCATTTACTTAAGTACATTATATACTTCAGTACATTATTTACTTCAGCATATTATTTACTTAAGTAATCGCGATTTACCCAGGCATAAAAAGTTTCTGCACGTACCTTTAACTAAAACTAAGAACAGATTTAATTACTTTATAATCCGTGTCTCTCGCCTTCTTAATTCTGTTTACAATGACCCCGAAATTGACATATTTTATGGTAGCAGTTCGTAACAGTGTACGTCGCAACTTAGTAGATAAACTGTTGCATGCTAGGTAAACTTAACACTTTGTTATTGTTTGCTGCGTTATTGCTGGGTTCTATCAGGTACCCTTGTTTATATAAGACTTATCTGTGGAAACCTGTTATTAGTTTTAAGTCAACCAATTTGTTAACTATTTAGTATCTACAACTGTTGGTTTTCCAATTAAAGAAAAAATAAAAATAAAATAAGTAAATAATGTACTTACGTAAATTATGTACGTAAGTTTACAACGTATTTAAGTAAATAATGTACTTGAGTAAATAATTTATTTAAGTTAATAATGTACTTAAGTAAATAATATAAAAAAGTAAATAATGTATTTAAGTAAATAAGTAAATAATATACATAAGTTAATAATGTACTTAAAGAAATAATGTTAGCAAGTAAATAATGTAAATAAGTAAATAATATACTTCAGTAAATAACTTATTGAAGATATAATGTAAGCAAGTAAATAATTTACTTTTAAGTAAATAATGTAAATAAGTAAATAATGTACTTGAGTAAATAATGTACGTAAGTAAATAATGTAAACAAGTAAATAATGTACTTAAGTAAATAAGTAAATAATGTACTTCAGTAAATAATGTAAACAAATGAATAATGTTCTTAAGTAAATAATGTAAACAAGTAAATAATGTATTTAAGTAAATAATGTACGTAAGTTTATAACGTATTTAAGTAAATAATGTACTTAAGTAAATAATATAAATAAGTAAATAATGTACGCAAGTAATTAATGTAGATAAGTAAATAATATAAACCAGTAAATATTGTACTTAAGTAAATAATTTAAACAAATGAATAATGGTCTTAAGTAAATAATGTATTTAAGTAAATAATGTACTTAAGTAAATAATGTTAACAAGTAATTAATGTGTTTAAGTAAATAATGTTCTTAAGTAAATAATGTACTTAAGTTAATAATGTTCTTAAGTAAATAATGTACGTAAGTAAATAATGTACTTAAGTAAATAATGTACTTAAGTAAATAATGTACGTCAGTAAATAACGTAAACAAGTATATAATGTACTAAAGTTAATAATGTACTTATGTGAATAATGTTCTTAAGTAAATAATGTACGTACGTAAATACCGTACTTCAGTAAATAATGTAAACTAGTAAATAATGTATTTAAGTAAATAACAGAAATAAGTACATAATATACTTTATTAAATAATGTACTTTAAGAAATAATGTAAACAAGTAAATAATGTATTTAAGTTAATAATGTAAACAAATGAATAATGTACTTAAGTAAATAATGTAAACAAGTAAATTATCTCATAGTTAGGTGTAAGAGAACAGAATGACCGTTTAAACTTCTACTAACTGTACTTTTAAGTTTTAACCATGCTTGTTTTCCCACCATTACCGGTTAATTCTCTCTTATTACCGCTTTTTTTCATCGCTGACATTGACATTCCTATTTCCTCCTACCAAGACCTACAGTCTTCGTTAAGGAATCTGGAATACTCAACAACTGGTGTCGTACCTATCGATATGATTTCTTTGATCCTAACTGATTATTAGTTCTGTTTATTACAATTTGTTCGTTTGCATACTTTATTTATTTATTTTTATTGCAAATGTTAGACCATATTATATTAATGTATATGCTAAGTATTTTGTGATAGGTGAACTTTTCTTCACTTTTTTGATTTATAATAAAGCCTTTTAAGACTTAAATCTTGTTAAACTACACGAAACCTACAAAAAAAATTAAGAAGACGGTTGACCAATAGGCCATCTCATATTCTGTTCTTCATGCTCAAAAATCTGATAGAGATCTTAACCTGATAAGGGTTTCCTCTCCGGATTTCGTCTTCAAGCACGTTAATAATGTAAGCAAATAATGTAAGTAAGTAAGTAAATAAGTAGTAGATTTGATTTTTCTCTGCTATACAGTACGTCCTCCTAAATAAAATCTAGAATACTTCTGCAACGTTACTTTGGAGGGATTGACAAGAGTCGCCTTTGTAAAGATGCTAGTCTTGATTGGACTGCTGACACAGATGTCTACTCAATTGATCGAAAGGTAAAGGTTTTTAACACACTGATTACGCAGCTGTATGACACGCATACTCCAGTAAGACCTATGAAGGTAAAACACCTGCCGGCACCATGGTTGTCCGATGAGTTAAACACGTTGCAATAAATCATACCATTGTGGACACTAAAAATGCCACTAGTAAAAAAAAGTTATCGATTTTGCTACAATTCGATAACTTAACTTTGACTAAATGGGATTTTGAATATATGTGATATTCAAAATTTTCCCATTTAGTCAGTTTTTTTTAATTTAATTATTTAAACATCTTTATTGCGAGTATAGTATAAATTAAGAATATACATTAAAAAAAAATTAGAGGCAAAATGCGACCATTGGAACCATGGTAGATATTACTAAAAGTATTTATTTATTTATTTAGAATACTTTATTGCACAAACTTAGAAACAATACAAGAAACACACAAGAAAACAAAAAAAAAATAAGTAAAATTAAAAACAATTAAAAAATAATAATAATAATAAAAAAAAAGTTAAATACAGTTGTGTGCAAAGGTGGCCTTATTGCAAAAGCAATCTCTTACAGACAACCCTAATGTAAAATTAAATGTAAAAGTAATGTAAATGAGGAATATAAATAAAAATATAGGAATATACATGAGAAACGGGAAATCGCAATTACAAAAAAAACAATACATAAATGTACACACAAAAGTACATTCTACTAATAAAAAGTTTTGTTTGTTTTTTCTAGAAGTAAATTAAAAACCGGTATACTTCCTTCATCCAAGATCCTCTATCTTTTTAGATGGCGATTTATAATCAAAAAGAAACAAAAACAAAAATTGGATTGACTCCTTTATTTTACACTGGAAAAGTTACAATGTATTTCTACAAAAACTTGCCTTTCCATCTTCCTTTTAAAACAATTATTTTGAAGCGCTTGCATAATTATTGCATTAAAAACCGAACGACCTTCCCATGTTGTTGTTTAACTAACGCTCTTATTTGTATGCAGAATAAGGTTGTAAGTAGCTTTAAACAACTCAGCCTATCATTTAAAAGTAATATAATTGGCATAAGACTAGTACTGTAGACTTCAGAGTAGTTAAGTATGTAATAATTAGTTATAATATTACGACATTACCAATTTTAACATCATAACGGTTTTTGTATGTATTATAATTAAATCACAATGTTGTACGGTTAGTCAAAATAGAGAAGAAGAAGAAGAAGAAGAAGAAGAAGAAATAATTTATTGCACACAAACATCGAAATATACATAAAATATAGAATATAAATAGAATAGAGCTTTTTGTGGCAGAGTTTGTCCAAATTCAAATTCAAATTACAAATTTATTTTTTCATGTAGGCCTATCACAGGCACCTATGAAACGTTATACATATGTGTTTACATAATTCATACATCCGGCGATTACTACTGGCATGCTTATTTCTGTCGCTAAGCAGCATTTTTTTCAATGCTATGTTCCGGTCTGAATGACGTGGTGGCATGCAAACGAGGCTTAGGTATTAGTTAACTTACGCCTCAGGTTGATGGGCACTGGGTGGCATGATGCTGGACGTGTTCTTGGCATGCCCTACGAAATTCTCTGTTTATAGGCGATGGTTTTCGTACGTAAGCTTTTAGTTTGTGTTGAATTAAATGATTTTGAGATGGTAGTAACAAAAAAACCCGGGTGAATTTTTTGTGGGCTTTAGCTTAGACCTGTGTGCGTATGGGCCAGTGACGTGCATAGAGGGTATACACAGGGTGTGCAGATGATATAAAATGATCAAAATGTTCAGTACGTTTTAAATACTTAAGGGTAGGCTTTTTATAACTCTTACAAAGCCTATCCTTAAGTTTTTCATAACTCTTAATGGAGATTTTTTAATTTTATATCATCTGCATACTCTGCGCATACCCTCTATGCACGCCGCTGGTATGGGCCCTCCTCCAATGTACCTATTTATCACTATCACCTTACAATAAAATCTCTCTGCTGGAATAATGTCTACTACCTATTTAGAAAGACTGGATTTTTTACTTCATTAGTTTCACTGTAAAAAACTCTGCAACTGTATTTATATTTTTTTAAAATAACTTTGTCTCTGTACGAAACTACTCTGCATTAACATGTGACACCTGGCAGACCTGTACATACAGTTACTCTGTGATCCTACTAACATAAAAATGCTTGGCCCACACCTGGCCCGCGACATAACCAGCCTTGATGACCTCGGTTATTACGACTTTATAACGGTATAACAGTTCAGAAGGAAATGGTAAGCAGATCGATTAAACCTACATTATCGAACACGATTGCAAGTACCTTGATTCAAATAACTTTGAGAAACTCAGAATGCATATCCTGAATTGGACGTTGTTTTACTAAAAGGATCCAAACCATATTTATTTATTTATTTGTACTCTTTATTCACTCAGAAAAACGAGACAAAAAAAAAGAACAAACATGAAGTATGAAGCAGGATACAAAAGGCGGCCTTATCGCGAAGTAGCGATCTATGCCAGGCAATCTTAGGATTAGGAAAACTAAAAAGAAAACAAATAGGTGGGGTACACTATTTAATACATACATACGAATATCTACATACTAATACATAAACCAGACTACACAAAAATACAAAAATACTATTGATAAATATAAAAAATAAATATACTAATACATATTTTAACATACCACGAATACTTAAATATGAGTTATGGTAGTAGCAAACATACTTTATGTGAGTCTATTTCTCATATCGGTTGCCTGGAAGAAATCACTATAAGAGATAAGGCCGCCTTTGTTACACAAATTTGAATTACATGTACCTTTTTTGTCTTTTATTTCGGTTTTGTTCTTGTGTGCTATAAAGTATTTTTGTTTGTTTGACTGATATTACACAATATATTTACACAAACGGTGATAGCCTAATGGGTAGGACTTCGACTTCACTATCGGGGAGTCGAGTTCGAATCCCAAGCGTGTGTTTTAAGCAATTAAAATATGAAATATAAAGCTTCAATGGTGAAAGACAACACCGTAAGGAGATCTGCCTACCTGAGAGTTCTTTACAATGTTCCAAAGGCGTGTGGAGTCCACCAATCCAGATTTGGCCAGCGTGGTGGACTACGGCCTAAACCCTTGTCGTTGTGGGATAAGACCCGTGCCCTGTAGTGAGCCGGTAAAAGGTTGATATGATGATAATGAGTGTACACCCAAAAGTAAGAAAAATTTTAACAGGTATAAAATTAAAAATATTTGGCAGGTACAATAGGCGGCCTTATCGCTAATAATGAAAATCGAAACAAAGCTTAGACTCTAGGACTCTAGGACACTACACATTTGGTGTCACTCAACCGTTTTATCTTAAGGCCACTGCGGTTATATTACAAAGGTTGTAAAAAGCTTTTATTTTTATAGAAGCCCGTAAAAATCATGTAAACGCCATAAGAGAGCCGAAGGTGTAACATGGGGCGGTATCATTTATTTTTGATGCCGCTCACTCTCGCACCACACCTGGTGATACTGTTATTTTGTGCAATAATCTTGCCAACAAGTCTTTTTACACCGTAAGATGTTATTAGGTTATTTATTTAGATCAATACTTTAATGACAAGATTGCTCGGAGGAATCCGGCTTCGTTTTCGGATCTCATTAAGAAGAATATAGTTAGTACAAACTTTAGTACCAAAAACGTAAACTTTATCGTGAAGAATACCTTATCATGTATATAAGCTCTTAGTTAACCGGCAATGATATTTATAGTCATAAAATTTACGATAAACGTTGGCTGGTCAATAGCTAGAAACCTTTTTGTATAGATAACACTCTTGGCTTCAGCAAAGTTAAAATTTGTGCGGTTTTTGGATGAAGTTTTTTGTCAAAACCTTAATTCAACGACTGATATGTGCTACCCTGTGTACCTAGGCATAGGTTTAAAGCCTCATGTGCCTGTAATTACACCGGCGATTGCCATTCTGACCGGAACACAGCATAACAACATTGCTGTGTTGCGACCAAAATAAGTATGACGGTAATTTCCCGAACGAGCTCTATCACAAAAAGTTCTACTACTAAATCCGAAGCTGTATTACCAAATCTGCGCTTTTCAGTATGGGGTCGCTACTGTAGCAGCTTGGGAATCTATCGGTCTCCCTGCTATGCTATGAGGTCCCACCAACTTAAAAAATGAGGCGACAAAACCTAAACCAAATGTAGGTATATTTCAATGTTTAGTTTGATGAGATTAAAGTATGTACATTGGCAAATCACATGAAAATATAAAAACTTAAAGAGGTCAAAAAATTATATAAATCTTTATATATATATTTCTTGTGTGCGTGTGTATGTCACTAAACTCCTCCTAGACGGCTGGACCGATTTAAATTATTTTTTTGGTATACGTTTGGGTGGCAACCTGGATGGTTTATATTCACAAATTAGGCCGACAGATGGCGCTGGGGTCCGCTAGTATTTATATATTATGAAATAAATTGGATGAATATAATTGAAAAAAAATAAAATCTTTTCCCAAAATATTTTATTGGTAGATATTTATCGTGTCGTTTCTGTGTCGTTGCTCCTAAAAGGTTATTTATAACCATCTGCTTAAAACTTCAAAACCCGTAGACGTTTTTCTCGTAGGTGGGTAAGTACATCAAATTCAAATTATCAACAATAACTCATCGCTAATGAGTTGACGACAGACAAGTTCGTGTGATTATTACATTATTTATGATAATAACGTATCTATTTTATTGCCTGTTAAAACAAACAAGGTTGTATTTACACTCATACCTTAAATTCTGATAACGTATTCAAAGAGGAAAATTATGTTACCATGCATTAATATTATAATTTTACGGATTACTTAAACGATAAAAAAGCTTTGGTATGAACTGCTCTAACTTCATAGCTTAATATTAATTATCGGTGAGATGGTGATAACAAAAAAAAATTTACCCGGCTAAGTTTATTGTGGGCTCTTCTTAGACCAGGGCGCGTTTGGAACCCTCGTTGCTTTAGGTTTAAGTTGGTGACCGAAGTTATCACCATCCCATTACAATTATGTAAACATATATGTATGAACGCTAAATAAGTGCCTGTGATAGGCCTACATGAATAAAGAAATTTTGAATTCGAAATTTGATTTTGAATTTGTTTTAGTGAGTGGTGGATACAAAATGTATCATCATCATCATCATCATCTCAACCAATTGACGTCCACTGCTGGACATAGGTCTTTTGTAGGGAGTTCCACAATGCACGGTCCTGGGCCGCTTGCCTCCAACGGCTCCCAGCTACTCGCCTGATGTCATCCGTCCACCTCGTTTGGGGCCGACCTACGCTGCGTTTACCGGTGCGGGGTCGCCATTCCAGCACCTTAAGACCCCAACGTCCATCGGTTCTCCGAGCTATGTGCCCCGCCCATTGCCACTTCAGCTTCGCAACTCGCTGAGCTATGTCGGTAACTCTAGTTCTTCTACGGATCTCCTCATTTCTGATTTGATCACGTAGAGACACTCCTAACATAGCTCTCTCCATCGCCCGCTGAGTGACTCTGAGCCTTCTTATGAGGCCCATAGTTAGCGACCATGTCTCTGATCCGTAAGTCATCACTGGCAACACGCACTGTTCGAAGACTTTAGTCTTCAGGCACTGAGGGATTTTGGACGAGAAGATGTCACGAAGTTTCCCGAACGCTGCCCATCCGAGTTGGATTCGGCGGTTTACCTCTTTCTCGAAATTGGACCTACCTAACTGGATCGTGTGTCCTAGGTATATATTATACTCGTCTACATCTTCAAAATGTATAATTTGTCTAAAAAATTAAAAATTAATATTTTTAACCACGTTCTGAATTAAAAACTGAATTAAATTAAAAACGAGAATGCTTTTGTATGTTCACAGTTTTCCTGACCGATTTGACCACGGTAGTCAATCTTCAGAGAGATTTTTATAATACTTGGCATGTGTGGCACAACCCAATTAAAGGTTCCAGTTCAGCATGATGCTACATTCACCCTCTAAAGGGAACGGGTCTCCTCCCACAATGAGAAGGTGTTTAGGCCGTAGTCCACGTCCACGCTGGCCCAGTGCGGATTGGTTGACTTCACATACCTCTGAGAACATTATGGACAGCTCTCAGGTATACAGGTTTCCCCACGATGTTTTCCTTAATCGTTAAAGCAGCTTTACTTTCAAGTTAACGAATGCAGTTCCTAGCTTTAGTTTTAAGTTAACGACTGCAGTTATCACCATCACTAACATTAGTGTAACATGTTAATTGTATGAACGCTTTATAAGTGCCTGTAACAAAGTCTACATGAAACAAACATTCTTGAATTTGAATTTGCAAGTTAAAGATTAAAACGCAGGTAACTAAGAAAAGTTAGAGGTGCGTGTGAAAGTCCCACTACTAAGTAGTGTTGTAACCAACCACTGCGGAAGTCTTACCAGACTAGACCAGAGAAAATTCAGAAATAATAAATTCCCAAATAGCTTCTGCCAGGAATCAAATCCCGCACCCCCCCCGACTTGAAACCTTAGAACTACGCCGTTGCGTTTGCTATCAAACGACGAAAACAAAACGCGAATATCTCTTTCCTAGTCTGACGCAGCTCTTACTCACCGATATGCAATTTCGATATCGCTGTAACGCATACCTATCGCCCTTGGACGTCGGGCGGTCACCCCGGCTGCCAAGGTCGACGCACACTCCACACTCGGTGCGACGCATCCTATACATAGTCTTGTCACAGACAATGCAATACGGACAGATGCGTATTCGCAATTCAGAGACTCTTCCTCTCTACTCTCGTTCCTTCGTTGTGGTTATGTAGCCTTAGTACAAGATTTGCTCCTTCGCAATCGAGCATGGAAATCCTTGAACATTGGACTAAAATGAATCTTTGGAAATATGGAAAATTCGCCTGCAATACTTTGTAGCGGACTTTTGACAGAGCGTTTGTAAAAAAAACAATCAGGTACCGGTAATATCTCTACTTCGCAGGGGTGAATTGTCTCCATCTTAGTATTATCTAAGTTTTGTTATTTACTTTAAGACTATAGTCGATAATTAACGGTCATCAAGGTATGTCATAAAAAACTGACAATATAAAATAATACTGCCATAAACCCTACAAGTACATGTAATTATTCTGATCTGATATATATTTCTACTAACACTAATTAGAATTCTGAAATCGTGTATTTGTAATAGTTATAAGGTCAAACTGTTTCTTATTGCTACGCCCTGACAGGGCCTCATGACTATGTAAAGCCATGGGATGTAAGTAAAAAAATAAATAAAATAAATAAATAAATAGTAAGCTCAACGCTAACACCGGTTTAACTCAAAATTAAACACTTTTTGGCACTCTAGTGACACATCAATGGCCTATAACAGTCCACTGCTACTAAAGACCACGCTGGGCAAACGGGTTTGTGATCGTAGTAGATTGGTTAGTAGCATAGAGGATGCTGTTGTCCGTGCTCCGATAAATTAGCTTAGTCGCCTCGTACAACACCCGCGGGAAAAGAGGGATGGTGACAGTTGAATTCTGATCTTCCATCACACGGCATATCCTATACGCATTATGTCTTATTGCAACTAAAACCCAAAGCTACGAGGGTTCCAAACGCGCCCTGGTCTAAGAAGAGCCCACAACAAACTTAGCCGGGTAATTTTTATTTTTATTTTTATTTTTGGTATCACCATCTCACAGTAAATTTATATCAAGCTATGAAGTTAAGCAATTCACACCCAAGCTTTTTTATCGTTCAAGTAATCCTTAACGTTATAATAGGATTTAGCTGTAAGCTTACGTTTTATATAAACTTTGAACTTATTGAGAGACATCTCAAAGATTTCATTGGGTTATTTGTTATAAAATAATATACAATTGCCCTGTAGTCTAGTAAACTTCACAACGAGTTTATTTTTTCTTCTAATATTTAAATTGTTACAGTTCATTTCCTCTTTTAATTTTCTTATATTTTCATGGACATAAATTAAATTTTCAAATATGTAATGACTATGAGCCGTCATTATTTTAACATTTATCCCTTACTGACTCTCTTGGGCCCATTTTATGTAGCGCACGAACAGCCCTTTTCTGCAGGACGAAAATATAATCTACATCAGCAGTATTGCCACATAATAAAATGCCGTAGGACATCAAGCTGTGAAAATAACTAAAATACACAAGCCTAGCAGTTTCTATATTTGTCATATGACGAATCTTTTTAACCGCGTATACTGTAGAACTAAGTCTGTTCGCTAAATTGTTTATATGTGGGCCCCATTAAAAAAATGTAGGTTATGCAGTGCTTTTGCGGATGTATGAAGTGTACGCCACTGCATACATCCATACAAAATTTTCCATTTATAATATTAGTAGGAGTACGATAGGATGTTACTTATTTGTTGTATGACAGGCGACAAGTTTACCCTAGATGTGAGTTAACAAGATTGGTTAGGAATGTTTTAATAAGCAGTTACATTGTTGATATTGCAGTGTAACCAGACATACTAGCGTCATTGGTCTTTGTACAGAGATACTGACAGTGAAGGTCAGTTGATCCTAGGTGCATCGGATATATAGTGCGTGGTATAGCGTGGTCATACATTCGAAAATTCTAGTAGCAGAAAAAATATATTTCAACCAGCTGCTGCCCGCGTATTTCGACCACGTTTATTACGGGTTATTACAATTCCCGTAGAAGCCGTTTATTTCCAGAGATCAAAAGTCTACACTATGCCAAAAAACTTTGTTATTCTAGGTTTATTTATAAGGCAAGTAAACTATTTTTGTAATCTAATTAAAGCTTTGTAGCCGCTAGATCTACCTGTTACGTATGTACGTGCGTACGTACGTACGTAACAGGTTACCCGGTGACAGGTTACCCCTAACGATTTACCTCTATCAGGTTAGCCTGCTAACATCGATTGCATCATTCCTTACTACCAGGTGAGAATTTAGTCTAGACCTAACTTGTAGTTTAAAAATAAAACAGACGTTGCTGTTTCAGTATTAAAAACAAAGAAGAATAGCAATCTTTTGATAAAAGAACATGCGTGTCTTCCCTAATTGCTTAGTCTTTGATAATGCGACGCAGAAGTTTTATATCAGTTTCGTAATTGGTTAATATTTCATACGAATTTTAATGTCGTTATTAAAATGATTTAAGGGAATTAAATATACACTTTCTTTACATGGAGAATTAATAGAGATAATTTCAAAGCTTTTATTAATCAATTAGCTAAGCCCGCGGCTTTGCGTATATATGCGTATAATCTTTGTTTATACTTACCATAGGGAAAAAAATCTCCAAATAAACAAAACACGTAATAATTAAAAGACTATGCTATTTAGCGTTCCGGTACGATGTCGCGTAGAAACCGATAAGGGGTTTAATATAACTGCCGCACCCCTAAGAGGTTAGCCCGTTACCATCGTTGACTTACCAGCGAGTTAGATTGCAGTCAAGGGCTAACTTGTAGTGGAATAGAAGAAACAGTCGCTATAAGACAGATATAAAAGGCGTCGACGGTAACAGAGCCGTAGCTTAATCGGTTAAAGCGCTCAGAACACGATTGCCAAAGAGTCGCAGGTTCATAGATAGATAGATAGATAGATCTTTATTTGCATAATAAACACGTTAACATAGACATCATACAAATATAATTACGAAGTCACCGTGTATTGCCATTAGCTGGCTTGCAAATATACATATCCTGTCGGTTCCGAAAATTTTCATATGCATTTTAAATGTATAAAAAATGAATAAAAGAAATTAAAACATGTGTTTAGTTTTAACCAATATCACATTTATCTGGTTCAGTTATCCACTAATTTATATTTTATGGCAGGCGAGGGAACCTGCGTGCCGGAGAGTTCTCCATAATGTTCCTAAGGACGTGTGAAGCCATGTTATGCACTTGGCCAGTTTTATGGACTACGGCATGAGCCCTTCTCATTCTGACTGGCCTGCTATACATCCACAAAAGCACTGCATATCCAAATTATTTTATATAACCCGTATTGGAGGGGAATTTTTCCATTTTATGCCATGTACCGGCTTTTGGCATACCCTGGTCAGAAACCCTGTGCACGCCACTGCCTGGTCTCCTCCTCTTGCAGGGGTCAGCAACCCGGCCAGCCACGGTTTAATCATGATGATTCTAATATTTATAAATTGTAAGGTAGTTTATAAAAGCAATAATACGCGGACGAAGCCGGGCGCTGTACTAGTTAAAACATAAAACTAGGTAAAAACAAACGTACCTAACTATAGTTTCAATACCGACGGAACGAAATCGGCATTAAAAAAGAAAACATACAATCAAAAGCTCTAACGCAATTATTTCTATCTCTTTCCCACACACAGCTACTGGGTCTGTTAAAAAGGGACAAATCCCCGATGCACTAGGGGGACTAACGCATTTCTGCAAAGTGACGCAATCCTTATGCAAGGGGTCGTTGACCTGAAGGTGACCCTGAGACCTTCTAAAGGGCCCGAAGGTTCCACGGGACGGAAAAAAGGACAAGCTTTGTTAGAACTAAAGGGTTTTGTTTCGAATGCATGGTCGGTCTGGCGAATTAAGTAGATATTATACCTAAAAGTGATACGAAGCTTTGCAAAGAAATAACACTTAAGTAGGTAAACGAAGCCTTGTGGTAGGGCTTCGGCTTTCCTTTCGGGGACTCAAACTTACTTTGGGAGTTATATGCGTTTTTAATTTAAGCACTTTAAATATCACTTATACGGAGCGTTCTCTATTACGTTCTCAAAGGCATGTGAAGGTACCAATTCCACACTTTGCCGTGGCCTTTAGTAGGCCGGTAATTCGTTGATCGTGTTAAAGTAATAGCCCGCAAACCCGCATTGGAGCAGCATTGTGAAGTAAAGCTTGAAATCTCTCAGTGAGCGAGGACACCTTGTTTAAAATTTAGATTTTTTATTTAAGTACAATTTAGCCCTTCACTGCAATTTCTGTGGTACCTAAGTGATGATACCCCTAATCGGTTAAATGGATCGTAAAGCTATATATAATAAATAAAAAATAAATACGATACTACACATATCGCCATCTAGCCCATGTGTTATGGGTACTAAGATGAATGTGAATATTTTTATGAATAATATACATAGATACTTATAATATACAGATAAACACCCCGGCACTGAAAAACATTCATGTTCATCCCACAAACATTTTGCAGTTGTGGGAATCAACCCCACTGCCTTGGACTCAGAAAGTAGGGACGCTGGCCACTGCGCCAATCGCCATCATATCGTATTGTGGGAAGTCTTTTTCGGTAACGTGGTAACTAGCCACGGCTTAAAATTCCCAAATTATAAAATACCAGGGTTTGAACCCCGGACCCACCCCACACCCACTTATAAAATCGTAGTGCTCGCTTCTACGCCAGGGAGTTCGTCAAATCATAATACTTTACCATTTTTTGACGGCCGATTGGCGCAGTTTGCAGCGACTCTACTCCAAACTACTCTGAGCCAAAGGCCGTGGGTTCGATTCCCACTACTGGAAAATGTTTGTGTGATGAGCATGAATGTTTTTCAGTGTCTGGGTGTTTATATATGTATATTCAAAGTATTTATTATTCAAATTCAAAGTATATATTCATCAGTCATCTTAGTACCCATAACACAAGCTACGCTTACTTTGGGGCTAGATGGCGATGTGTGTATCGTCGTAGTATATTTATTTAATAATATTTATTTATTTTTATCCTTCAACCTTCTCATTGTTGGAGAAGACGGTCGGTAATGGGTTTTTATGATGACGATAATGAAATTGCATCGTCACTTAACCATAGCTCATCACAGCCAAGTGTAACTTGTAATTAAAAAAAAAAGAAAAAACAAATCTTTTTTTAAAGATAAAGAAAGATACGTGTAATTCGCAAAAGGTCATTTACTGGTTAATAGGATTCGTGAGACTCTTGTCAAAGGTCGAGGAGTCACGACTTTGGTTTGTTAACTCGGATAATAAATCTAAATTTTATGCCCCCCCAATTTGTATTTGGGGCCATTTGTGTAGGGGTGAAACAATGTTAGGTAAAATATAACGTCTGGTAAAATAACACAATTAAGTTATAATTTTAAAATATTAGCAGTTATTTATTTTTCGTGTTTTTTGAAATCAGAATCTGTATTCTTACTGTTTTTCGTGGTATTATGTCGCTAAAAACACTTATTGTAAAGTCTTCTAAAAGAAAGCAAAGGTCCCATCAAAATAGCTTCAGAGGTTCATCAAGGATTAATTCCTGGTATAAATTTGCTCAAAGTACTTATTCTCAAGTCCTTTGAAAGCACCTGAAAGTTCTGTCTAAACAGGTTCAGCATATTCAACAAGGGCAGGATTCGTCCCCGGAATATTCATATCTGCGAAATTAATTATTGGAAAGTCCTCTACAAGCACACAAAATCCCATTAAAACAGGTTCAGCATTTTGAACAAGGATTCGCTGCCAGGATTAATTCGTGGTGTATTATATCAATTGCTGCGGTATCAATTCGCTCAGAACACTTATTGAAAGTCCTCTAATTGCTAGTGAAAGTTCCATCAAAATAGGTTCAGCAGTTATAATAGGGATTCGCCAAGACAAACAGAACACATTCTATTTTAGTTTATGGTATTGTCAAAATAATTGATAGCATGAGACAGTTTATTCGAAAACACTAATACAAACATCACATATGCTTCTTTATATGTGCTCGTGTGTGTATTCGTATGTGTTTGTATTGAAGAGCGAATGTAAGTTTGTATTGAAAAGCTGTGATAGCTTAGTGGTTTCGGCTTTTGAGGGGCTGAGTTCGAAACCCGGCACGCACATCTCACTTTTCTAAGTTGTGTGCGTTTTAAGCAATTAAATATTACTATTATATATCTATGAGATCATTATAGCTATATGAAAAAAGCGTTGATATAGCTTTTATATGGCTGTTTACTAAATTTTACTGTTGATTTTTATATAGTAATCCTTACGGAAGTTGTGGTAGCCCAGTGGTCAGGACTTCGACTTCACTTTCGAAGGGCCGAGCCGAACCCTGGCGCCCACTTCAAACTATTTTAAGTTATGTGCGTTTTAACTTTTAAGCAATTAAAATATCACTTGCTTCAACGGTAAAGGAAACGTGAGGAAACCTACATGACTGAGAGTTCTCTATACTGTTCTCAAAGAGGGGTGGAGTACACCAATCGGCACTGGGCCAGCGTGGTGGACTACGTGAGTCTAATCCCTTCTCATTTTTAAACGGGTCTCGTCCTTTCACTGGTTTAATATGATGGTGATGGTGGATAAGGTGATGATGATGATGATGAATTGATGGACCAAGCAGATGACCAACCTGGTGGTAAGTGAAGAACCATCGTCTATGAACAGAGCAAAACTTTACAGGGGGAGTAAGGAGGATACTGCAAAATGCCCTGTCCATCTATTTGAGGCGTAGTCACATGTGACTACAGACCGGAACACAGCTTTGCAAAAATGCTGCTTAGCGGCAGAAATAAGCATCGCTATACTACTTCCCCGGACGACATCATTTATAGGCTGATGATGTAATAATATTTGACCGTGAATAACAAGCACTCGTACCCAAAATATATCGTCTAAATTCTTAGCCACCGGAAAATTCGGACAACCTATTCTTTGTTCGAGACTACTCGTAAATTATTAGACCTGCAAAAAATTTGCTGTTAGCGAGACAACATTGAGATGTGCTTACCACTAGAGATACAAGTAAAAACTCCAGTGTTCTGTGCTTTGAACTGAGTTATCTTTTAATGACCTATTTCCCTTATAACAATGTCAAAACAATCCACACTTCGCCACTTGGGTCTAGTGGTCAACTCTCGGCGTCCTTCTCAGATGGACCGGGTTTTATTCTCTAACTTTTGGGTGTTATGTGCTTTATGCAATTAAGTATCTAATGTTAAAATAATACATGATAACTAAATTTGCATGCCTGAGAATTCTGTATAATTTACTCAAAGCGTGTAAACTCTAACAATCTCTATTTGGGCAATGTGGAAATACTACGGCGTAAACCCTTCTCATATTGAGAGAGATCCGCGTTCTGCAGTGAAACAATGAATAATTAATATAACGAAACTTATACGGCAGGGTCTATGAAAAAGATATAAGCGTGACCAATATTACGTTACGACATTACATTAACAGCTAGTATGTTGTATAACTCTCGTGATCCCTCAGGATTCAGACCTGCAACCGAACGAGGCCTTGACTCTTGTGGGACAGTGCGGTCTCTAGAGGCCATGCAATCTCACTGGCGAGACAAGGTGACCCCGTATTGTGTCGCCACAATGCTGTCTGTCCGTCTGTCAGTCGTTAGAGGGGGACCTAAGGACTAAGGAACATTGAGGTCTGAGCGTTAGATTATTGAAATCGGCCTCCCTTTTAAATATTTCGAATCGCTCTTGTTTCGATGCACTTTTTTCTTTTTTGGAGTCTGAATGTCCTAAGTATGCAGGCTATGGTTTTGCATGGGGTTTTAATTTATTATATCTACTGACAGATATTTATTTATTTCCTTTAAAAATTGAATTCGGCATCGACACTGCCTGTTGGTTCAATTGTTAACTTCTTCGACTAGATAAGAGTTTGACATTTTGAGATCTTAAAAATTGTTCATTGTAAAGTCAACATCTCCTGAAGATCTCCTGAAGGTCAGGTGGAAGGCTTTGGCCGTGGCTAGTTATCACCCTACCGAAAAAGACGTGCCGCTAAGCGATTAAGTGTTCCGGTGTGATGTCGCGTAGAAACCGATTACCCCTAATCGGTTTCTACGCGACATCACACCGGAATGACTTCCATACTCCCTAACAGGTTAGCCCGCTTAGCCCGCTTAGCAGGTTATCATCGCTTACCATCAGGTATGATTGCAGTCACGGCCTAACTTGTAGGGGTATAAAAAAAAATTATGGAGCAAAATGTACTCTACATTGCCAAAGATCTGTTTGATTTGGGGTATAAAGATTGAAAAATTATGAACTACACCATACAGATTCTCCTGCATTTCGTGGAGTACATATAATAGCAAATTAAACTGAATGTTTAATAGTAGGATTTGGTGGGAAACTTTTTAGTAGTAGTACAGCTTTTTGTGACAAGAGAACGTCCGGGGAAGTACAACTGCCCAGTGGCATATAGCTTTTGTCCAGGGGATGCATATAGCAGGAAGATGTCATAAACAGGAAAATTCTTATACTATACGAGTTATTTAAAAAAACATAGGTTAGGTAATGCTTCTGCGCATGTATGAAGTGCACCCCACTGCGACTGCCATGCTAATTTGTGCCGCCAAGCAGCAGTGCTGTGTTCCAGTCAGGCGGGCGTGGTTGCCGTCATTATAACAGGCACATAAGACTTAACAGCTACGCCTCGGGTTAACGGACAGTTACGTCAGGTAACGGACACTTGGGGTGCCAGGTCGGGTAACCTCCACGTGTGCCTGTATGCTGCGAGTCCCTTTTGATTCGTCCGAAGAGAAGAGCAGCATTCGGGCCGGTGCACCCTGGTAACATCGGTTAACAATTTCTCTTATGATATGCGATATTGTTAGCGGATGGCTAATAACCCGACGGGGAGGGGAGGTTTCTTTGCACGCCACTCTGGTAAGCAGCGGGCTTTGCGAAGTGAACATTGGGGATGGTGGGTCCAAGAGACCGGAGACCCATATATATTTTTTGGGCTCCATTGATGTTAGCGGACATGCCAAATGCGAGGAAGACAGCCTCGTTAAAAAATTACCGAAGTGGGTGGGAACGCCCAAAGACCCAATCCTAAGGTCTGACGCTCGCTAATGGGATGAATGGCTGTTGGGAGTTCAGTCGATAGAGCGTTTGGGGGGGACAACGGGGAAAACAAAAACAAAAAATATGAAATTGCGATCGTGTCAAAAATCTACCCGGGAGGGTCCCCTTAGGGGGGAATCCCTTGGTGTTCCGGATAGCCGGTGCATCGGCCCCAGCGTATACGGGGGGGCCAACCGTCGCATGGGAGAGTTGGAGATTGTGGGAGGATCAGAGAATGGTATTGTGCAGGGGGGAGTGGGAGTGGTTGAGTTTGGGTTAGGGACAGATGAGATAGAAGAAATGAGTGTGGAAGTGTCTGTAAGGAGTACAGAAGTGGATAAGGCGATGTCAGACAGCAGCTTAATGTCTGAGAATAGACCCAGATCGGGATCTGAGTCCTCTGCAAATGCATCTGGCCGTCTATGGCAGGGGCAAGGTGCAAAGAGACCACGCCTCGAAGATGATTTGTTGTCTTCTGAGGAGGAGAGGCCTGGTACGCTAGTGCCCGCTAGAATAAAAGATCGTCGACCAACAGTAGAGGAATATGTTGGACTGGTTAAAAGCAAGGAGACCCTCAAAAGAGAAGAAAGAGCGGAGCTGCGTAGGCAGGCTGAGGACAAGCTCTTGAGGGAATCAGTTGTTGCAAAATTCAGGCGCGAGATTCGTAAAAAGAAGGATTCAGTTAGGTCACAGGCGAAAACTATGACTGCGGCCCAAATTCAGAAACAAGTACTAGAGGACGTGGCCCTTATAACGAAAGTGGCTAAAACGTCCACCAACTTAAAAGGGACCTTTGTGCGTGATTTAAAAGATGCTGTAGCCTCCATTACGGATGCTATAGAAGTTCTTGGTTCGCGCACCATTTCGGAAGAGACGCGGCAGCTGCAGAACGACAATTCTCGACTGCAGGCTGAAATGGCCAGCCTCCGTTCGGAGATGGCCCAACTGAGAGAAGATATGGAGAGGGTTCGGTCGCAAGGTTCCGTGCACACCTTCTCACATAATAATAATATGACTGAGGAGCTGCCCCCTGTTCCGCAGCCTCAGCAAAAATTGAAAGTCCGACGTGCTAACGCTACGTTGACTGCGTCTTCAAATGAGGAACTCTGTCGTTCGGTGATGGTCCAGGTTGGAGAAATGGTTAATGCCCGCCTGGCCTCCTTTGAAGACCGACTCCTCCCGGAGAAAAGCCTGAGGCCCCCGCTTGCAGCGGATAAGAAGAGGCCAAGGAAAACTGCGTCTACTGTCGATGCTACCATCCGCGAGAATGTTCCGGGTCCCAATAAGCCTACCCAGGAGAAGAATAATGTAAGAGAGTCACGACCGGCCCCCACTTGTTTACCTAGCGAAGGACAATGGGAAAAAGTTAGTAATAGGAAAAAAAAAGGGAGGAATAAAAAGAGGAACCGAGACTTGATAGGGAAAACAACATTGTTGCGATCCCAAGAGCAGCCGCAGCAGCAAGGACGCCCGCAGCTCAGACCTCAAGAGAAGTTGGAACGCAAGCTCCGTCCTCCACGATCAGCAGCCGTGGTCCTCACGCTGCAGCCAGGGGCTGAGGAGAAGGGCGTTACGTATGCCACAGTGCTCAATGAGGCCAAGAAAAGAATTATCCTTCCTGACCTTGGCATAACTGCTTTGCGGTTCAAAAGAGCTGCGGCGGGAGGACGAATTTTGGAAGTGCCAGGAGCTTCCAGTTCTGATAAGGCAGACTCTCTTGCTCAAAAGCTGAAGGAAATAATGAGCGATGATGTTGTCCGAGTTTCCAGACCCATTAAATCTGTAGAAATGCGTGTGTCTGGTCTGGATGACTCTGTTTCTGGCGAAGAAGTGGTGGCTGCTATAGCGCAGCTTGGCGGTTGTCCAGCTGAGCAGGTGCGGGCTGGTGATATCAGAAGCGATAACACAGGTCTTGGGACATTGTGGATTCGTTACCCAATTGCAGCTGCCAAAAAGGTAGCTGAGGGTGGAAGGCTCTTAGTAGGCTGGATTTCAGCACAAGTTAAGGTGCTCGATGTGCGGTCACAGTTGTGTTAGCGTTGTTGGCAAAGAGGACACATGAAATCACAATGCACCAACGATGTCGATCGTAGCAAAACCTGTTACCGATGCGGACAGGAGGGGCACAAGGCGAGAGGATGCTCTGCTGCACCGCACTGCAGCGTGTGCGCGGCAAGTGGAAAAATGGCTGATCACAGAGTGGGCAGTAGTACCTGTGGCCAGTCTAACTCTGGAAGAAGTAAAAAACAGTTGCAGAAAGGCAAGGCTGCCACTGACCCCCGGGTCTCTTCGCAGTCTGTCCACCCGCCCTCAAATACACGAGCCCGGGATGAGGAAGCATCAATGTCCGAGGGTTAATAAGTATGGCCCTCAACTTTCTCCAGGTGAATATAAACCATTGCGCCAGAGCTCAGGACCTTCTGTTTCAGAGTATGGCGGAATGGTTGATACACGTGACAGTGGTTGCCGAACCTTATTATGTCCCAACGGGAGATGATTGGATAGGTGACCGAAATGGGCTGGTAGCCATCACAACCAGGTCTGCGGTGGGCTCCCCGGCTTTTAAACAAGTAGTTAAGGGCCGAGGGTATGTTTCGGCGTTTGTCGGAGGTATCCTTGTAGTTGGGGTGTACTTTTCGCCAAATCGTACGCTCTCCGAGTTTGAGCAATTTTTGGTGGAAATTGGAGCTCTTATCGGTCGTTGTCGCCCAAATCGGGTGCTTGTCGCTGGCGACTTCAACGCCAAATCTCTGGCATGGGGATCCCCAGTTACCGATGTGCGAGGTGAGGAATTGGAAGAATGGGCGGTACAGATGGGTTTAATTGTGATCAATCGAGGTTCAGTCCAAACATGCGTGCGGCAACAGGGTGGCTCCATTGTGGATATAACGTTTGCTAATGCTGCTCTGGCGTGTTATGTCCAGGGCTGGCAGGTCATGGAGAATGTGGAAACACTTTCGGATCATCGATACATTAGATTTAAAGTCTCCACAACCCTAGCTGCAACAAACAGTTCAAGTCAGCCCTGGAGGGGCTTTGGCCCTCGTTGGTCGCTAAAAAGATTGGACCGGGATGCTTTGATTGAGGCAGCTCTGGTTCAGGTGTGGGTTTCAGTTTATGAAAATACAGTAGGGTTGGAGCAGGAAACCGAATGGCTTCGTTCTGCTATGACGCATATTTGTGATGCTGCTATGCCTCGCATTGGTCCTCAGCCACTGAAAACCGCAGTTTACTGGTGGTCACAAGAACTTCAACAGCTACGTAGATCTTGCGTAACTGCAAGACGTCAGTACGCCAGGTGTCGGCGACGACGAATACGAAACGAAGTGGAGGAAAAGCGCCTGTATGCAGTGTACCGATCCGCTATTAAGACACTCCAGGGGGCAATTAGGACGGCCAAGGATCTAGCGGAGACAGAGATGTTGTCTAGCCTGAATGCTGATCCTTGGGGTCGGCCATATAAAATGGTAAGACAAAAACTCCATCCTAGGGTACCACCACTAACTGAATGCCTTCAGCCCCAGCAGCTGGAATTGGTGGTGAAAACTTTGTTTCCGAGTAGGGTTGGGATAGAACCACCACTTATGGCCCCACTCACCAGTGAAAACGATGAATCCAATGCAGGTATGGCTGATATCACCGAGGGAGAGCTGAGAGCGGCGGTTATCCGCTTACGCTCCAAAAAGGCTGCACCTGGCCCTGACGGTATACCTGGTCTCGCCTGGGTTTTGGCCCTAGGACCACTGGAGCCTTGGGTGAGAGCGTTATTCAGCGCTTGTCTTAGGCAAGGTCATTTTCCGCGCAGTTGGAAGGCAGGAAAACTTGTCTTGCTACGGAAGGAGGGACGGCCGGCTGACTCACCGTCAGCGTACCGGCCAATCGTTCTGCTAGATGAAGTTAGCAAACTCTTTGAACGGGTTATTTCAGCTCGTATCATCAAGCAACTAGAGCAGGTTGGACCTGATCTTAGTGAGCACCAGTTTGGTTTCCGACGGGGTAGATCCACCATCGACGCTATTGATCGGGTGCGAACTCTGGTGGATGTCGCAGTTTCCCAGGGCGAGGTTGTCTTGGCGGTCTCACTCGACATCGCTAATGCCTTTAACACACTACCCTGGGGCTGCATTAAGGAAGCGTTCAGGTACCATGTAATGCCAGGATACCTACAGCGAATTGTGGAAGCCTACCTTTCAAACAGAGCCGTTTGCTATCCAGCTGGCGGCCGGTTGGTGCAGAAAAACATGTCGTGCGGTGTTCCACAGGGATCGGTCCTTGGACCGCTTCTGTGGAACATTGGGTACGACTGGGTGTTGCGCGGAGTTAACCTGCAAGGTGTTGAAGTGACGTGTTATGCAGACGACACCCTTGTTACTGCTCGCGGTAAAAATTTTAGGGAGGCGCGGGTGCTGGCCACTGCTGGAGTTGCTCAAGTCGTTGCACGGATTCGGCGGCTAGGTCTGGAGGTTGCTCTTAATAAATCCGAGGCTCTGTGTTTTCACGGGCCAAGGAAAGCACCTCCGGCTGGCTCGGATCTCGTGGTGGGAGGTGTTTCCATCGCTGTAGAGTCGACGATGAAGTACCTGGGACTCGTCCTCGACAGTCGATGGAAGTTCGATAAGCACTTCCAGTGCCTTGCCCCCAAGGTAATAAGAGCCGCTGGGGCGCTATGCCGACTTCTCCCTAATACGAGTGGGCCAAACGCTGGCTGTCGTCGCCTTTATACAGGGGTAGTGCGGTCAATGGCCTTGTATGGGGCGCCCATCTGGGTAGACTCCCTGACTGCCCGTAATCGAGCTCTGCTGCGGAGGCCGCAGCGGGTTATGGCAGCTAGGGAAGCGAGAGCGTATCGCACCATCTCCTGCGAGGCAGCCTGCGCAATGGCCGGGACACCTCCATGGGACCTAGATGCTGAAGTTCTGGCATACGTATACCAGCGTAGAGTAGCTGTCCGGATACGAGGGGAACAGCCTTCATTAGAAAGGATCGCAATGTGGCGGCGAACAGCACAGGCAGAGCTATTCCGCCAGTGGCAAGGAAGGCTTGAGGCACCCAGCGCGGGCCAACGAACTATTGAGGCCATCCGGCCTGTTCTCCAGCAGTGGGTGAAAAGGAAGCACGGAACACTCACTTTCCATCTTGCACAGGTCCTTTCAGGGCACGGTTGCTTCGGAAGGTACTTGTTCAAGGTGGCTGGTAGAGAGCCTACTGAGGTGTGTCATGAGTGTGGCTGTGAAACAGATACAGCACAGCATACATTGGCTGACTGCCCCAAATGGGCGGAGTCACGCAAGGCACTCGTAGCTACGGTTGGGCAGGACCTTTCTCTACCAGCCGTGGTTAGGGCCATGGTAGGAAGTGACAGGTCGTGGGAAGCAGTGGTCTCCTTCTGTGAGGATGTGATGGTGCAGAAGGAGTTGGCCGAGCGGTTGAGAGAGGACGATGTAGACTCTAATCCGCTCCGCCGCAGAAGAGTCGGGCGTAGACAGTTGGCGCACAACCGACGTCTGCCCCCTTGAGAAGGACCTCCGGGTGATAGATACGGGGATTCTGTCGCCCGTCGGAGTTTGGTCCTCGAGTTGAAAGGCATACCCCGTGTTCCTGGTTTGCCTTCGGTGGTGTTCAGCAGTATCTGAAGTTGTTACAGGGAAGTGCCTGCCTCAGTAGGCACCGCTGACTGGGTTGTGGTTGTGTGCGAAAGCGTTCCCATGACCCAGTTACCAGGCGATGCGTTGGAACACCGTGGGGTTTTAGTCGGTAAGAGTCCGGCATAACCACTGCGCCTCCCCGTGGTGTAGTGGTATCCATGAGGATTTCCCCACGAAAAAAAAAAAAAAAAAAAAAAAGGTAACGGACACTTGGGCGGTACTTTGCAGGACGTATTCCGTGCATGCTCTGCGACGTGTTAATAGGCAATGGTTTTTTTAGCCATTTGCCATCAGCTGGTCTTTCCATCAACTATAACTATAAAAAACAGCATGTTTTTTTAAAGACTAAGCTAAGTTCTAAATTCAAATTCAAATTCAAGATTTCTTCATTCATGTAGGCCTATCACAGGCACTTATGAAGTTTATACATATATGTTTATATAATTGTAAGGGGGTGGTGATAACTTCGTTCGCCAACTTAAATCTAATGTTACGAGGGTTCCAAACGCGCTCTGGTATAAAAAGAGCCCACAACCAATTAGCCGGGGGTTTTTTTTGTTATCACCATCTCACAGTAAATTAAACTTAAGCTATGAAGTAAGAGCAATTCACACCCAAGTTTTTTTATTGTTAAAGTTATCCTTAACATATAACACTAACATAATAATCAGAAACAACAATCAATATGGTGAACTAATGTACTGAATATTACAAAACTGATGCGTTCATACGTTTAAACACGCGTAGCCTTTGAAACATCATATAATACAGTTCAAACAGAACAATTTTCCACGCAGTTCAAAATGATGAACTGATTTTGACAACATTTTTTAGTTAGCTATAGGATAGAGACCAGTGGAATGGCTTGTGTGAGGCTTTTGCCACTAGACAAGAATAACAAAACATGTAACAATTTTATCTGTTTTATAAATATAACCTAAAATATACACACTTTTAGACCAAATGCCATCTAAAAGAGACCGTGCTCGTCTTCTCGCTCTCTCTGCTAAGGAGTCCGGCTACTGGCTACATGTTCTCCCTTCAGCTAACCTGGGCACTATGTTAGACCATAGGCTTGGCGCCTCTATAATTCAGCCTCATCGATGCCACTGCGGTGACAGCGTTGACACTTACGGTCCCCATGGACTCTCCTGTTCAAGACGCGCTGGTCGCTTCTCTCGACATAGCACCATCAACGACATCATCCGACGATGAAAATCTAAAACGTGTTCGAAACCACCGCAGCGAGGCGAGTTCCTAAGATGCTGGCGGCATTGCCCCTTTGGATGGCCAAACTAATTTGTTGGCCAAAGTAACTGCCCGCTCTAGGATCACCGGTAGACTCGATAACCCTTTTCGATAATTCTTTAAAAAAAGCTCGTGCCTCCGGACCCCACAGTGCCTAAAACAGTTCAACGCTGGACTAAAGGCCTCTCAAAGGAAGGGTTTGCCCGTTATGTGGTTGAAATACCATCAACAAGTACGAAGCGTTTTGCTTCTTCCTTTCTGATCCGCACCGCAAAGGCCTGGAATGCCCTCCCATCTTCCGTCTTCCCTGATACCTATAATCTGGGTACCTTCAAATCAAGAGTGAATAGGCATCTTCTAGGCAAGCGCGCTTCATCTTAGGCTGCATCATCATTTACCATCAGGTGTGATTGCAGTCAAGCACTTGTCTATATATTTAAAAAAAAAAGGCTGAGTCTGAGTCCAAGGCTGTGGGTTCATTTTCCACAACTGGAAAGTTTGTACGTTTTAGTTTTTATTTAGTTTTACATAGTTTATTTTTGGTTATATTTATAAAACAAATGTGAAAGAAATAAGCATGCATAATCATTTTATCTGTAATCATAATTATTTTAAAGATTCCCATTATTATTAGTTTTAATGATCTTTAATCATTTTGTATGAATTTAAATCAAGCTTTTTATTATTATTATTATTATAGGAGGCAAGGAGTGTCTAGCTTTCAAATAAATATTTTCTAAAATATGAGTCGGTGCGAAGTAAAATGTAGAAAATTACTGTTATTTTCCTTGCTACTATATAACAGGGTAAACACGAAGTATATGATCTATACCTTTTTCTAATTTATATTAATGACATTCCAAAGGCAACGACCCATCCTTGTGTGTTATTTGCGGACGATACGACTGTATTAATAAAATGTAATAATAAGACGACATACGAAAATGACATCAATTACACTTTAGAAAATATAATTAATTGGCTTTGTAATAATGACTTAAAAATAAATCTAAGCAAAACAAAAATGATACAATTCAGTAACTATAACGCTAAAACTCTGTCAATGAACATTAAATATTATGATACGCAAGTTCAAGAAGTCGACGCTTGAAATTTTTTAGGTATAATGCATGACAAAAACTGTAATTGGAAAGCGCACATTGATTATGTATATGTAAAATTAGACAAATTTATTTATGCGTTAAGACGTCTAGTCAAGACGATCTCATCCGTGTTATCATATGGCTTGATACTGTGGGGAAACTCCGTTGATTCTATAAGGGCATTTACACTTTAGAAGAAATGCATACGGGCTTTTTGCAACGTAGGGCCATTAGAAAGTTGTAAACCTCTTTTTAGGAAATTAGGTACTCTACCACTGCCTTGTATGTATATAAGAGATATGTGTATATTTGTTAAAAGATATCCAAATTATCTCAAAAGAAATTGTGAATATAATGCGTATAAAGTCGTCAGATATCCCAACAAGCTCTGTATTGCAAAACGATGCAATAGTACATATATGAAATGTGCTTGCGGTATGGCTGTAAAAATATATAATAAACTACCAACCGATTTTGAAAACATGAATCTTAAGTTTAAGAATAAATTAAGTAAAATGCTTCTCGAAAAATGTTATTATGATGTAAAAGAATATTTGTTATAAACTAAACCATTTTAAATATAAATTTTGGATCATTATTTCGATGTGGTTATTTATTCATTAATTTACTTAGTGTCATTTTTAATTTTATCAAGTGTTTGTAGTGTTTATTTTAATTTTATTTTTATTTGACTTTTAATTAAGGTTGATCTTTTTAATATCCAATGAACCAAATTTGCACACTATTAATTTAGTAGAATGTTATGCTCTCTAAAATAACTATATTGTTTACCAACATCTTTATATTGTACAAACGTTCTTGCAAATAAATGATTATTATTATTATTATTATTACCTAAAACATGTTGTAGAATTTATTTATTTCTTGCCTTTAGTTGTATAACATAGTAGGGTTTTTTAAAACTTATTCAATATATTTCTTTTCCCGGATCTGGGGCTTTAATGTTAGAGGAGTTCTCCTGGCATTTCACCATCAGAAGATTTATTGTTACGGGCATAAATTGCTTACGAACCACCATAATTGAAACGCAACCCGTGCAATACTTATTATTGTGTATTTTAGATGATCATCCGGGGTCTTTCTCACTTGACCAGATTGTCTTTTTTGCAAAAAAAATCGCTAAGTGTCCCATAATTTTTGAAAAGTTCGCTCGATTTCTCCAGGATATCTTCAGCATATCTTATCTTGATAGAAATAGGACCACATTAGAAACAAAATAAAAGCCGAATTAAGAACCTCCCCCTTTTATTAAAAAAGGATATGAAGTGATTATCTATCGAAATGATTATATGTAATATAAATAAATAAATATACTACGACAATACACTAGCGCCATCTAGCCCCAAAGTAAGCGTAGCTTGTGTTATGGGTACTGAGATAGCTGATGAATATTTTTTTATGAATATAATACACATAAATACTTATAATATACAGATAAACACCCAGACACTGAAAAACATTCATGTTTATCACACAAACACTCTCCAGTTGTGGGAATCGAACCCACGGCCTTGGAGTCAGAAAGCAGGGTCGCTGCCCACTGCGCCACTCGGCCGTCAAATATGTGAATACAAAATTTTATCGAAGTTGCATTAGACATTACGAATGGTGGACTTCACACGCATTTGAGAAAGTTTTTCCCTCACCGTTGAAACAATTGATATTTATTACCTAAAACGTACATAATTTAGAAAAGTTTGAGGTACTGGGGTTCGAACTCGGCCCCCCGAAAGTGAAGCCGAAGTCCTTACACGCTGAGCCATCACCGCTTCTTACACTACACTACAGTAATTAATAATAATACCAGCATCTTAGGACAATATAAATCGTTAGCTGGTGCAGTCACAAATAAATGCATATCCTTTCATACTCAACCAAATAAGACCTAATAACTTCCGGTCTCGACCTATGCTAACAAAACCGACAGACGCATTCAAACGAAACCAGGTTCTAAGCCCAGACGAGGCCGAATTCGGGCCCTATTAATAAAAAATTGC
The DNA here is from genome assembly GCF_905163445.1 of Pararge aegeria. Taxonomy (NCBI): domain Eukaryota; kingdom Metazoa; phylum Arthropoda; class Insecta; order Lepidoptera; family Nymphalidae; genus Pararge; species Pararge aegeria. The sequence continues at coordinate 4,086,887 of NC_053203.1, forward strand.
CCAACGACAGCGTGTCACAGAGGACAATAAATATGGGCGCTAAAAGCCCAAGGATAACGGGTCGATGACCGGCAAGGTGACCCCAAAGTCAGTGTGACCTACCCTAACGTCTGTCCGGGGTTCGGTTCCCAGAAGCGCATAATAGTCTGGAAGTCTTTTGACGATCCGGCGAAGTAAAAACACCAGCAGTGGTTCTCAACCTTTGATGGGGCGCATTAGCGATATCCGATAGAGTTTATGGTACCACTTTTTTTAATTTCGTTTATCCCACCATGACTGCAATCTCACCTGGTGGTAAGTTTGATGCAGTCTAAGATGGACCCCTAATCGGTTTCTACGCAATGTCACTGGAGAGTCACTACAAACTTGTGCAAGCGCTTATACAATATCTATGAACTAACGACAAACTTAAAATAAATTTGTTTTTTTTTGTTTTAGAGGTCCTACGTGCGTCCGCACCAATCCGCACTGGACCAGCGTGGTGGACTAAGGCCTAAACCCTTATGGGATTGTTGGAGGAGACCCGCGCCCTGTAGTGGGACGGTAATGTCTCTGGAAACAAGCGCCCCAGGTCCGTGGATTTTGGAACTCCCTATAAAATACCTATGTCCAGTGGACGTCAGTCACTTAAGGATCATAATTCAAAATGTGCAAAGTATTAAAAAGTGTTTATAAATTTCACCGTGCAAGTGTTTACAAATTCTCGTGTTTTTCGCATGGCAAATTATGCTTAATTTTCATTGTATACAATACGATAGGCATGATGACTAATTTTGAAAAACTGCCCTTTTTTGGTACAAAAGTTTTGTTGATATTAATTGCAAATTCTATTTTTAAAAAAACTATATCCCGAAAATGCTCGCCGGGTGTCATGGCCGTACTTGTGACGTCATAGGCAAATTCGACCTTTAGTGAGTTAAAGATTTTTTATTTTGGTATTAATAACAAAAAACTTAGGAACTGATAGTTTGATATCCCAAAATACTTGATAAACGCAGAGATGTACAAAGTTCAAGCAGTACAAATTTATGTTTAAATAGAACTGACGTCATAACTTTGAATTCGGCGGTTCAACTGTCATGGCGGATCGCTAGATTTTGCAGTTTTATTAATTGAAAATAAATATTAATCTCACTTAGAATATAAATAAAAATACGTTTCTTATAATACATAAATCATAAATTAAATATTTTAGCGTTTCTTAATCACTTTTATCATGCCTATTACTCAAAGTAACGCCTGCTTCTATCTTAAATTCATGATAGATTCCAATTAAGGTTGGGAAGCACTGAGCTTCGCATAGTGGGTATGTGCGGCAAGGACGTCTGCGTCTGCGCTTTGTTTTGGACCTAGCTATGAAGTCACTTCGACTTGCGATGTCGAATGAAGGGGAATTTATTATATAAGTGGTCTGGTATTCGTTTTTGTAACTATACCGTTGTGGTACAGCAATTATCTTACTTAAAACTACGTAACTCCAAATAATATTTTCATTCAATGTTATTTCTTTTTCGATCAATAACTCTGATATTAATTCTAATAATGATAATAACTCTTAAACATGCTATTACACCCGATTCGGAACATTCAACGTATTTCCATAAACAAGTATTCTAGTCCCATACGTTTGAAGCAAAAGAAATAGCGAACACGTGTGTTGAGACAATAATAGCTGAATAATTCATGCGACCACGTGTCGTACAACATAATGAATGTCACGTGTACCGAAATATAGTGATTTTTTGTCTTGTTTTGTTACGTGTCATCCGTACTAGATCAAAGTTTAATGATAAGAAAGTAACGCTGTTTGAAACTGCTAAACACATTTCGATAAAATTTTCATGTATTTACTTAGATACAATACAAAGCAAGGGTATTTTCCCACAATGAGAAGAGGTTAAGGTCTTAGTCCACCACGCTGGCCCAGTGCGGATTGGGGGACTCCACACACCTTTGAGATATTTATGTAAAACTCTAAGGTATGCAGGTTTCCTCAAGATGTTTTTTTTCCTTTACCGTTGAAGCAAGTGTTATCTTAATTACTTAAAACGCACACAACTTAGAAAAGTTAGAGGTGCGTGCTGGGATTCGAACTCGGCTCTCCGAAAGTGAAGTCGAGCTCCTTCCAATTGCGCTATCGCCGCTTTTAATTGATTGTGTTATATATATATGATAATTTTTAACCCGGGAAGTTAAGCCCGTGGGCATTACTTGTATTTGGGCATATATGGAGAAAACCGTGGAAAATTAGATTTCAGATGACAATAGAAATAGTGATGGTATCTGATATTGAAATAATTGCCTTTTAAGAAGCTTAATTCTGAAGGTACAAGTCGAAATTTTCATTATCCAAATATTAAGTTCAAATGTGTACCTAAACACATTTTGTTAGAGAACCTGAACCTGCTGGTACAAGTATATTATATATATATATAAAGGTGATCTCAAAGTAATAATTAAGATATGAATGTAATTGTTAATGACATAAAATTTATTATTTATTATTTACTTTTGATGCGTTTTGTATATGTGTATAAATTAATTTAATAATAAAATACTTGTTTAATAACATCTCCTAACTCAATAGCGTTTTAAACCATTAAATATCAGATTGTGAGAAAGGATGTATGGATGTATGGATGGATGGATATTTGTTACGCTTTAAATATCACTTGCTTTGAAGGAAAACATCATGAGGAAACCAGCTTGCCTGAAAGCTCTCCATAATATTCTCAAAGTCCATCATGTAAATTGCACAATTTACACTGCAAGTAAAATAATTTGTAAGTAATTTGCCATTTTAAGGCGGCTATCTTGGACTGTTTAAATCAAAAATAGCTAAGAATACTCCCGACTAATTCACCTTTCAAACAAAATCAAAATTGGTTAATCCGTTCTGGAAATACGATGCCACAGACAGCGACACAAACCAACACCCCGTTGTTTCACAGAGTTATGATTAAATTATTATTAAATTGTCATCTATTATTTATTGTTTCAGGCAACTAGACCCATATTAAACTCATAAAGTACTAACATACGATATAAGAACTATAGATAAAAAAAATCTTATAAATTAATATAAAAAGCAATTTAAATTATAATATTCGGAAATTAATAAAATAAACGCCTTTCTAAATGAGAATATTTATAGTAAAAAATAATAAATAAATATACTAGAACAATAAACACATAGCCATCTAGCACCAAAGTAAGCGTAGCTTGTGTTATTGGTACTAAGATGACTGATGAATATTTTAATGAATATTTTAATGAATAATTATAAATGCAGAAATACTAATAATATGCATAAAATATAATGACAATAGGTAATAAGTCCGCCACCCGATCTGGTGTTAAACGACTAAGACACATGGTATCTTTGCATCGTTCGAGTCCATGTAGGACTGCGTTGCGTCGACAATGCAGTCGTATTTATATCAAAATACCCACCAACTCAATGCCATTAACATAAATATTTGGCAAATACAAATTTATAGTTATCAAAAGTTTAATTATTTACCCACTTTATAAATTTACTGTAACACTGGTTTCAAATGTAAACATTGAATATGTAATCTTTGATTTTGAGATGCCTCACTACAAGTACGACACGGCGTCAGTTCTTGAAAATAGCATTGCATTGCTCTACTGGGGTCGAACGATTATCACTGACAGGTATGACAACTAATAGACATGATATAGTGCTAGTCGATCGATCAGTGCGCTGTGCAATAACTGTTGACATTACTATTCCACATGACGATAATCTGGTGAAAGCTGAAAAGGAAAAAGTTTCTAAATAGTTGGACCTTGCTCACGAGATTACCGCCTTGTGGGGTGTTGAGTCGACCGTTATTGTTCCGATCGTCGTTTCAGTCAATGGTCTTCTCGCGTAAAGCTTCGACCAACATCTTCAGACGCTTTCGCTTGGTTGTTGGATACAGAAGGCAGTAATCCTTGAAACGGCGCGTTTTTTGAGGGAGTTGCTTACCCTGGAGCCCTAACCGGCAGTTGCTTGGGTACTCAAAAGCCCCGCAAGCGAAGGAGTGGTTATTTTTTATAATTTTTTTTCATTTTTCTTTTATAATTTCACTGTTGAAAATTAAAAAAAAATGTAATATTATATGTGATCTATATGACATTTCAATGGAATTGTAATTAAATAAATAAATAAAATAACTTTTTATCTCGTGCTTTCAACAGCAAATATGTTGTACAGTGACACATACATTTTTCACGTCAAAATTGACACTTTTGGGATAACAATAATATGGCAAAATATGTATTAAACTTTTTAAAGTTTAGTTTATTTCTTTATTTAATTTGTGTAATTTGGGTAATGTTATCGTTTATGTATAACTAAGTTATATAAACAACATTATGTGATATAAAAATACGGCGTTACTCTTATGTGCAATAGTACTGTTTGTTTCCCTGGAAAGCTAATCTTTATATATATATTTCTTGTGTGCGTGTGTATGTCACTGAACTCCTCCTAGACGGCTGGACCGATTTGAATGAATTTTCCGGAATGCGTTTGGGTGGCTCCCTGGATGGTTTAGATTCACAAATCAGCCCGACAGATGGCGTTGGGGTCAGCTAGTAAATAAATAAATACCATTCATCATATTAAACTTATAATTTTAGTAGGTAAATTTGTTTTCTAGCCAGTTTCCCGTCTCGTAATCGTTAAGTACATCAAGTACAGATGTCCGCTTAATTTCTATGACCGAAGTGCAACAGGACAACCAGTCTAGACGTTATTCCAGGAAGGCAGGTCGATGCAAGGTAAACTGACTCATAACACGGTGCGTTGCGTCATACTATCGCAAACGTGTCCTAACGCGTTGAAATACAGCTATGGTTATATTGTGTTAGATCACTTTAGTCCGACAATAGTAATTATTGACCTCCAAAAAGGTTACGAACACACTTTTGTACATGTCGGTTGGTATATTTTATGATATAAAACTTCAAAAAACATTATTTTTTAAATATCTGACTGTATATAACCTTAACCAAATTTAGCACGGCAGGTATAGGTAAACAAATTCAAGCTTAAATTAGTGACAACGCTCACCACTGACTATAGACAAAGGAAGCATCAATAAGATTCTTGCTAAAGTTACTATCTATCTAAAAGGTAGATTGTTTTGTTTTGTGTTCACAAATTTAATTTAAAACTTTCGCCAGTGAAATAATATCGTAAGGTATCCTTCAATCCAGTGGCGTGCACAAGATTATTGACCAGGGTAGGCATAATGCTGGTAAAAATGGCGTAAAAAGGCAAAAAATCTCCTCTCATACGAGATATATATCAATTGTAGGCCATGCTGTTCCCCGGGCGTCTAACAAAGCCAACATGCCGTGTGGGTTTTTAGTTTGGGTATACCCCTTTAGAAGGGAAGAGACCCACATCATCTCCGTACTGCCCAAGGGTCGGAGGTAGCAATTAAGCTTTTCCACCACGCCAAAAAAAAGGACATGCTTTTGTGCATGCATGAAGTACACGCCACAGCATATAGGTTGAAACTTTTTTTTTTTTTTTATTCTTTTTTTTTAAGGGCTTTTACAGAACAGCTGCATGTCAGCCCTAGGTTGAAACTTATGGAATAAATAGGCAATTAAAAGAATATATAAAAGGTCTAAATGAAAACCGAAATATTACTTCACATGCTTTAGAGGTACATTAATTACTGTCTCTAAGACTTATCTGTGAAACCGAGGCACTAATAGTTTTTGTATAAACCACTGCCATCTTTTAAATATACGACACACCTCAACACATTGCAGCAGTCGCCTATATTTATAATTTAATATTAGTTAAAATCTTTTTCATCTTTAGTTACATGTAACATAAATAGTTCTCATCTGCACAAAACGTATTGCATAACATAACGGCGTAATCGGTGAGTCACAGTGTCATTGTCATGAGCTCCCCCTAAAGGTTAGAGGGGGAGCGTCGCGACGTATGACTCACGCTTTCTGTCACCACAGTATAAATATTGTAGTATTGAAGCACTTGGTATACGTATCTTTTCAAGTGCTTTTATCTTATTATTATTAATATTATAAATAAATAAAAAAAGTATGTGTGATGGGAGGTTTTGTTTAGTACTACTCAGTCACGCTGCAAGGACTGACCAGATTTTGCTGAAATATTTTAAAAATAATTAATTAATCTATTGTAAAATGTTCATATACATACTAATATATATAGATGGAAATAATAATTACAAATCAATTACAATATATTGTTAGATACACAGAACGTATAATAATTTTACTATGTACCTATATTCGATATAAAAATAATCCAGTTTAGATCCAAGCTAAACCCCAATGTAATCTTTATGTATAAAAGAAAGTTGTGTTTCATTCATTTCATTTCACACAATTTATAACTCAAGAACTACTGCACCAATTTTTATGATATTTGATTTTTTGGATATCTTTTAGTTAATTAGTCCGGAATATTTAGTTTAATGAATAAAAAATGGCGCTAAGAAGTTCATCAGCGCAAATTAATAGTAAACATAAAATTAATTAAATATTCATGATTACAAGGTAATCTAAATAAATAATATAAAATGTTTTAGTAAATATAGGATAGCTTAATTGAATAAAATTTAATTATATAATAAATTTTAAACACAACAAAACAAGAGTTTTATGCAATTATAAAAACCAAAAATCGCGAATATTTGTTTTAAAATATTTATCTTCTTGGTTAAACATAGGTACATTTTACACTGAACTGTAGAAATAAAAATAATAAGATGTAGAAAGCCGAATAGCTCTTACCTTAATAGATAAATAAAATAAAATAAAATAAAAATAAAATAGCCATTTATTCTACTACCAATAAATATAGAAATACATATTACATTTATTCACATAATTAAACTACATAACATAATTAAATTTATACATATTTTAACAAATTACATATTTAATTTCATTACATTTATTTAATAGCTAGTCTCCAATTCTTATTTGTTTTGTTGTGTTGTGGTAGAAGTCGCCTCTCTGGCGTAGGCCTCCCCCAGCTCTCTCCATTCCCTTCTTTCCTTAGCGTTTCTCATCCACAAAGGTCCACAAACTTGAGTAAAAACGTCCGCCCAGCGTTTCCTTGGTCTTCCTCTTTTCCTTTTCTTATTCCGTGGCAGCCACTCTGTCAATATTTTCGTCCATGAAATGGTATTTGCTCTGCAAACATGACCTGCCCATTTCCATTTTAGCAATATAACTTGCCTCAGGGCGTCGCTAACACCCGTTCTTTTCCTGAGTTTTTGGTTATTTAGCCTGTCTGACAACTTTAACCCTATATATAAATACCTAATTGTTAAGAGTATCTGGCCGGCTTCTTCTCCGTAGAATCCACCTACCGAACCGGACACTACAAACAGACAGACTTTACTGTTCAAAAGTGTTTAGTACTAGAGCTAGTACTAGGCATACTTGAAATAAATGAATTTATAATTTTATATTTTATAATTTAAAAGTACTTAACATTCTACATGCAAAACGATTATTAAACTATAGATATATTTTTTTTAGTCCACGTTGGGCCTATTTAATAAAATAACTGGCAAATATGAATTTATAGTTGTCAAAACTTTGGTTATTTGCCCACTTTATAAAATTACTGTAACATAATATAAAGCATGTAAAAGCATGAAATTTTGAGAGGGAAAGGACATATTATTATAATTTTTATTTATTTTTTCCTGACACACATAAAAGTAACTTAAGTTACTCTGTACTAACACTTCGATGGCTTGCTAAGTTATGGCGTAAAAAAAACTATAAACACTCGTTCCATTCTCGCACTTCAAGATGTTTTGAATTCTGAATTTAAATCGATTTAGAACAAAGAAGATATTCCAGAAGAAAGAATTGAATGTGTGTCAATTCAATATTCATCCGACACCGAGACGTCGCGGTCCAATAAATTTATGATGTCAAAACTCATTAATGTCAAAACTGAATAAAAGCAAGAGTTCTTTAGACCACGCTTTTTTAATTTAAATTACATTAATCATAGTTTTGACGACCTCTGGCGCAACGGTAAGCGCTCAGAATTTAAGTAGGAGGTTCCGAGTTCGATTCCTGGCAGGGGTAATATGGAAATTTATAATTTCTGAATTTTCTCTGGTCTTGTCTGATGGGAGGCTTTGGCTGTGGCTAGTTACCGCCCTACCGACAAAGACGTGCCGCTAAGCGATTTATTGCTCCGGTGCGATGTCACGTAGAAACTGATTAGGGGTATGACTACCATACTCCCTAGCATGTTGGCCCGCTACCATCTTAGACTGCATTATTTATACTAATATAGTATTTGCAATACAACATATTAGTCTTTATAAACAAAAAGTGGATATGAACAATCGACTTACAAGAAATGGTCATAAATTAGTGACATCTGCATATCGTCTGCGAAAGTTACAGAATTCATTTGTGGGAATGAGTATACGCTTTTATAATATGATTCCTTAGGTTATTTTGGACCTACCAATGCATAAGTTTAAAGAATATGTTAAAACACATTTATTACAGCCAGGGTACTATACAATTGGTGAATTTCTTAATGACAAGGTGGCTTGGAAGCATCCGGCTCCGTTGTCATCTCTCACAAAAGAGAAAAATCAATGTTAAAATGTAAAATGTAAATTTTTGATGTTGGAAAAGAGGAACTGCTGAGTTTCTTGCCGCCTTTTTCTCGGTAGAATCTGCCTTCCCAACCGGCGGTAGAGTCACTACAAACAGACAGACTTGACGTTTTAAAACTGCTTATATTACTACTTGAAATAAATGAATTTTGAATTTTGCATCATCACTTACCACCAGGTGGTATTGCAGTCCAGGGCTAATTTAAAATAAAAAAATCATTTAAATGGAAAACCGTCGCCCATTAGAGCAATACTTCGAAGGATGCCCTTCGAAGTATTGCTCTAATGGGAGGAAGCAAGGATGCAAGGAACACGTTCTACAACGTTCCGCCCAGTGTCCTCAACGTGAGGCGTAGGTGTCAAGCCTCATTAGACTGTAGCTATACTGGAAATCACGCAATTTTGACCGGAACATAGCATTGCAACAGTGCAGTGGCGGCAGAAACAAGCAACGCTGTAGTACTTTTTTTTTTTTTTTTTTAAGTATATAGACAAGTGCTTGACTGCAATCACACCTGATGGTAAATGATGATGCAGCCTAAGATGAAGCGCGCTTGCCTAGAAGATGCCTATTCACTCTTGATTTGAAGGTACCCAGATTATAGGTATCAGGGAAGACGGAAGATGGGAGGGCATTCCAGGCCTTTGCGGTGCGGATCAGAAAGGAAGAAGCAAAACGCTTCGTACGTGTTGATGGTATTTCAACCACGTAACGGTGCAGACTTCCCCGGAACTTCCCCGGAGGAGCGTGTTTGGATCCCTCGTAGCTTTAGTTTTAAGTTGACGAATTTAGTTATCGCCATCAACTCACTTGTATGTCATATTTAACATGTAATATACGCATCAAAAGTGCCATCTATGTACCTATTTGAATAAAGAAATATTTGACTTTGACTTTGACTTTGACTCTCACTCTCTTTGACACAGGTCTCTTCTCAGAATGAGTAGGATTTATGCCGTAGAACACCACGATGGCTTAGTACGGATTGTTGGACTTCACAGGCCTTTGAGAACATTGTCGGTGGATTGGCGCAGTTGGCAGCAGTCCAAGGCTGTGGATTCGATTCCCACAACTGAAAAAATGTTTGTGTGATGAACATGAATGTTTTACAGTATCTGGAATATTATGTACATTATTCATAAGACATTTCATCAGTCATCTTAGTACCACTTTTATCAATACACTAGTATTGATAAAAGTGGTATAATTTCGGAATATGCAGTGTTGTGTCGCCCTCTGACGTGGGCACGGTTGAAGTGTTATGTTGTTAAGTTGATGTGTGTGTGTATGTGTGTGCCTCACATTAAGGATGAGGTATTGTATAATCGTTTATGACTATTTTAGATTATCGATTATTGTTTTCATAGAATTCGGAATCGATAGTTTCTTGGCAATGTTGTATGTATGGATCAGATTATAGTTTATGATACAAAAAAAATAATATATCGTATATGCTACACGACTGGCAATAAGCATATGTAATGATTTCTCATTTTATAAAAAAATAAATTGTGATATTTTTTCAACAAATAATTGCGAGATGGATATAAATTTCCAATACCTTAAAGATTTACCAAAGATATTATTGTGAGATATTTGTGTTCTTTTTTTAATATTACACCGATTTCGACGGTCATTAGTTCTTTATGCGTGCCATTTACTAAATGGGCGGTACAGTCGATGAAGACCGACATTCGTCATCATCATCATATCAACCCACTACCGGCCCTCTACAGGGCACAGGTCTCCTCCCACAAAGAGAAGGGGGAAGGTGCGGTGGTTGACTCCACACAACTTTGAGAACATTATGGAGAACTCTCAGGCATGCAGGTTTCCTCACGATTTTTTCCTTTACTGTTGAATCAAATGATATTTGAATTACTTTTTTTTTTTTTTTAATCTATTTTTTTAAGGGACTTTTATAGGTTACCTATATGTCAGCCCCATCGTTACACATAATATGAATCCTGAATAAACATAAATCTTAAACTACATTTGAATTACTTGAAAACGCACATAACTTAGAAGAGAAGAAAGTTAGAGGTGCGTAGGGATTCGAACTCGGATCCCCGAAAGTGAAGTCGAGCTCCCTCCCACTGGGCTATAACCGCTTCAACTGACATTATTCGTATTATATTTTACCGGAAAAGTATACGGACTTTACGGGTACCTGCCGAAATTATCATCCTAAATTAGATAAAGCATAATCAAACGTTATGCAAACAGTGGACGTCCATCGATTTATATGGTACATTTATTTCGGTATCATAGGCAGATAACCAAAAAATCTTTATTTTTATAGATAGATATAGATAGACGTACAAAACACAATAGGAACTGTCATAACATTAATATTCATAACTGATAACACTATCAGTGTGTCACCTCATTGCCGATTAACCGCGTTACCTTCAGTACCAAAGTTCTACCCACATACAACAGGGTCAGAGCCCGTATTACTTAGTCAGGGACGGGGAAAAATTAGCTTGCATACAATTTGCATGGTGTGGATGAAGAGATAGCTTGTTAACGTTACCTTACGCACTTGTTCGGATAATAAGCTTCAATGTTCCGTGAAGTCGTTTAAAGTTTTTCGCGAAGTCATTCAGAGCTATTATGGAATGAATCAGAATCGCTAAATATTTTTTAAAATCTTCTTATAAAATTTTATATGTCTGGTAGCTATATACATTTCTTTAGTATACTAGCTGTTGCCGTCGACTTCGTCAGCGTTTAATTTTGTATTTTGATGTGGCATTAAATTTAGTTGCAGTTAAAAAAAAAATTAAAGTATTAAGTATTGCAGCTGGCCGCTGAGTAGTTCTGTCTTCTACCTCCAACCGCATTCATCAGATCTACACAAAGTTTGGGCAAAATTAAACACATATTATAACCTCTATAGTACAAAAATAATTATTTAAATCGGTTATAATTTGTCGGAGTTATGGTGTAAAATCGTCAAACACTTGCATCTCCTCTCCTAAAAGAACCGAGCTTAATGTCGGGATAAAAAGTATTCTATATTACTTCTAACACTTCCAAGAATATGTGTACAAAGTTTCATGAGGATCGGTTTAGCAGTTTTTGCGTGAAAGCGTAACATACAAACTTACATTGACATTTATAATATTAGTAGGGATAGGGATAGGGATAGTGATGTATAGTATTTATTAGTAAATATTGATAATAGTAGGTTTATATGTTTATATGTTTATATTTCGTTTATTTTTTATATTGCGCCGCTACCCTTTATAATCATAGATTACTTTCCTCAAGGATTTTCTGGAAGAGATTGCTTTTATAAATTTATTATCGTATCTCATTTGTGTTTTTCCTATGAATTTGTGTGCAATAAAGCGTTCATATACATCATAGAAGATAGTATCTTCTTAACGCATTTATAGTTATTTTATAAATTTAAAATACATATAATAATTTTCGGAACCGACAGGATTTGAACCTGGGACTCTCCAGCAATCGCGGCCTGAGCGCTTTTTCCAATTAAGCTACAGCTCTTCTACGATCAGTGCCGAAATTAGTATATGCCTTTTACATCAGTCTGATAGCGACTGTAGCGTCATCTAGTAGGAAACGTTGCATTTATAGTACTTTAATAGTACCTAAATCTACTGATTGGAGTATTAAAAAAAATCAGGGGATCAATGTAGTAACCTATGACTTACAAATAATACTTGTACATTTGTTCTTTGTTTCTGTCTTTTGCAACACGATAACTCAATTTTTGATTTTCATATGTGATTTATAGTTACTTCATCAATAGCCTTACAGTTCAGTTCCCTTAGTCACCTGAACTTGATTATAGAAACCTTTGAGTATGAGCTCATTACTCGTGGTACGTCCCTCACTGTTCTGATATATCTGAATAGACCCATACCGATCGAAATCAGTCTTTGACTCATTTATTATCTGATATGTAACGTTACGAAAATTGTGACTAATTCCTATAACGATAACTTACTTTGTTGTGTTTATAATAATTATTTATTCAAGGACTTCTTTGAATATGGATAATCATACTTCTTTCTACTAAAGTCCACCAACCAACATAAAAGCAGCGTGGTGGGTCTAAACTCTAAAAACGTCTCTCCTATGTGAGACGAGGCCTGAGCCCTAAAGTGGGATATTTATAGGCTGCGGATGATGAAGGTACTTCCATCAGCCGTGGCTAGTTACCACCCTACCGACAAATACGTGCCGATTTTGCGATGTCCCGTAGAAAACAATTAAGGGTATAAAACAGACATACCATGGACATACCCCTAACAGATATGCCCGTTACTATCTGAGACTGCATAATCATTTGCCATGAGATTGCAGTCAAGGGCTAACTTATAGTAAAAAAAAAGCGAACACTCTAAAAAAAGAAAGCCAACTAAGAGAGATTTTTTCTTAGTTGACGTTATATAAATTATAACAATTATGATAATAAACATAACAACAAAAGCTGATTAGTTATAGCAGCAAGTTCATTATATATTGAGCTAACAATGTAGGTATGTTCATTGATTCTAACAAATAAATACGTTGTTTCTATTATTATTTACTTCTTTGTATGATTAGATCATTTTTAATTATGTAGCTTAAACAAGTACGTAAATTGAATCAGTTAAGAATAAGCCTTAGTTAAGTAACAATAATAGGAGCAATACAGTTGCCCAGTCCATTGAATTATGATAAACAATCATTATCATCTTATTTAAATAAAATAAATAAATAAATATACTACGACAATACACACAACGCCACCTAGCCCCAAAGTAATCGTAGCTTGTGTTATGGGTACTAAGATAGCTTTTGAATATTTTTATGAATATAATACATAAGTACTTATAATATACATATAAACACCAAGACACTGAAAAACATTCATGCTCATCACACAAACATTTTCCAGTTGTGGGAATCGAACCCACAGCCTTGGACTCAGAAAGCAGGGTCGCTGCAAACTGCGCCAATCGGCCGTCAAGTATTTGATGTATCTATGTTCTTGTTAGGCTCGTATGGAATCAAGATGCTTGATCACAACAATCACTATCTTTTTAGGAATAACCAATTTTTTTTAGAGTGAAAAATACTTAGAGTGTAATAATTAGAGTGACTTTTCCTAAATGATCATACGTCTAGAGAAGGCCTGTACTCAGGTTCTTTGTCTTAAAATCATGAACTAATAATAGGTTTACTTTTAACGAGTCAATCGTATTAATAATAATAATAATAATGTCTATTTACAGACATTGCATCCATTTTTAAAAAATAATATAAAATGAAAATATTTTAAAATTGAATTTGCTGTATTCCGCGAAAAGCAGGTGAAATTGTATGGTGTAATTTATAATTTCTTCAATCCTTATACTGCACACCAAACAGATCTTCGTCAATGTACCCTCTACGCACGTTTCGCTCCGAGAGATGTTGACTTTACAATGACTTAACAATTATCCATTGTAAAGTCAACATCTCCTGAGGAGCGAAACGTGCGTGGCATAGTCCCAAAAAGGCAAGTGGAAGAAGAATTTGAGAGCGTAAGACTCGAAATCATTAATTACAAAAAGTTCAAGTAGAATATTTATTTAAAACCATTAGTTATTACGTAGGTATATATATTGCGCAGCTTACAAATAAAACCCGCGGATAAAAACAGGTAATAATTACGATCAGTTTAATAATAATTACGTAATTTGCTTTAATACACAAAACCGCAGAATAAAGTTCGTCGCAGACTGATATTAGATTTATTTATTTTTATAAAAAAATTCCACGCTGTGTGGTGACGACAGGAAACCTGCATGCCTGAGAGTTCTACATAATGTTCTCAAACGTGTGTGGAGTCACCAATCCGCACCGGGCCAGCCGACCCGAGCCCTGTAGTAGGCCGGTAATGATGTTGATGAATCTGCAATCTCATCTGTTAATGTTTATACCCATAATCGGTTTATACGCGGCATCATACCGGAGCATCTTTACAGCCATTTCACTGCCAAATAATATGTTGTGTACAGTCATTTGGCTGAACATAAACTGAAAATAAACTTGTAGTGCAGTTAACTAGGATATATAATATAAGTAATTGGTGATGAATGAATAAGAATCGTATATTTTATAACAAATTACCCATAAGTGAAGAGTTAGACGGCTTATATTTATTGGAAACATTATTTTAGTTTGTAATAATTATTTCCCTAGAGAAATATATTTTACGTTGGGGAATTACTGGATGAAATTTTAGAGATGTCTCTCAATAAGTTCAAAGCTTATAGGTATATAGTGTAAGATTATTGAAATCCTAGTAGTATAATATGAAGGTTAACGTGAATGATAAAAAAAGCTTCAGTACCAATGAATTGCACTTCATGACTCTTCTTACACCAGGGCGCGTTTGGAACCCTCCTAGCTTTCGTATTAAGTTAACCAAAGTAATCGTAGTTATCACCACCACCTCACAATAATGTAAACTTATGTGCATAAAAGCTTCATAAATGCCTGTGATATGTGAGTAAAACATTTGAATTTGACTATATAGCTCTCTTTAAATTATTTTCGTTTAGTTACCGCGAAATGTGTTGCGGCAGTGTGCGATTGAATTAATCCGCAAAACCGCAAAGTAAGTCGTAATACTCGCACCTGAAGGCAACATTGTTCATCTAAACAATTTTGTAATACATATTATAATGTTTCATAACACCTTGATGATCTGTTTTAATCACGATAATATAGATACTTGGTGTATCTGTCGTTTGTTTGCCTGACTACGCCGAAAAGTGGAAGTAATTGTATTTTTCTTCCGACAAGCCTCTATATCTTATACTAATATATAACTTTACTTACTTGTACGCTACAAAAGTGCTTATAAACTATGCCTTGTTGAAATAAATGAATTTTGAATTTTTGACCGAACAGTAGGGCTAGCAAAGGCAGGAGACAAAAACTATATCCCCCGATCATATCCCCTGACAGGGGATATAATTAACGTGTCCATCTGCTAAATCACTAGAACATGGAATAGAAGAAGTTTACCCCCGTTTATTAATCTAGTAAGTTGGGTTGTTACGCTTTCACGCAAAAACTACTTGACCGATCCTCATGAAACTTTGTACACATGTTCTTGGAAGTGTTAAAAGTAAAATAGGATACTTTTTATCCCGACATTAAGCTTGGTTCCTTGATGAGTGTTTGACGATTTTTGCACCATAATTCTGACAATTATTATTTTGTACTTTAGAGGTATATAATATGTGTTTAATTTTGCCCAAACTGTGGTTGGAGATAGAGGACAGAACTCCTCAGCGGACAGCAGCAAACCTCTCATTTAAGGCTTAGCGATACTGAATACTTTAATTTTTTTTAGATCTACAACTAAATTTAATGCCACATCAAAAAACAAAATCAAACGCAGACGAAGTCGCGGGCAACAGATAATACACATATATTATTTGGATTAAATATCCACTTGTTCGCCGATGCTTTGAGAGTTGATAAAGCTGTGGGAGAAGCTACATTTTTTATCCTTTACCCGGGGAGATGCTTGTCTCCTGCCCATGCTATCCGTGCTGAGGGTAAGGATCTGGAAAACTATCGCTGCGTTGCCTATAAATAGTGCAGTTATATTATTTATTATTTATTTATTTTTTAGCATCTCAAGGTAAACAAACAGTACTGTGTAATACATAAAAGTATTGCCGTATTTTTATATCACATAAACCAATGAAGCTTCCACAGCTTAGTCATACATATAATACGATAACATTAACCACAATTGTTTAGGAATAAGTACCTACCAAGCGAAAATTATACAGAAAAAAGAAAAATATAAATTAAATTAAAACAAAAAAGGAAAACAAAAGCTTTAAATTTATTATGGCATACTTATTTTGCCATAATAAATTTCATAAAAATCCAAATTTTGACATAAAAATGTCCGCCTCAGAATATTTGCTGTTGAAAGCATTGCACGCACGAGATAAAAAGTTATTTGCCGAATACCTTGTCTTCCATCTAGCCTACGCAAAGGGAGGTTTACGCCTTGCATTTAACCTACGACATGCAAAATCGATATTACTTAAATCTTATCTTAGTCTTGAAACAATGCTATTAATCGGCTGAAATAAGCATGACGCTGGTACTTTCCCGGACGATCACAAACAGCACTTTTATCTGGAGGATTATTAGTAATGGTAGATACTACTAAAACCTTTCCGATAAAAGTCCTGTGGCCTCTAGTGTGCATGTAATAGGTTGATAAAATAATAATCATGATGACATTTAAATGTCGAAATCTAGGGTTCAAGAGATACGAACCCCAATTGTAAGCTTGGGAATTGGCGCAATCTAATATAATATAGGTCGTCAACGACTCTGCATCGCACACAATCGTTACGAAATAATCTAGTATAACTCGATTACCGAATCGAGCGTAAACGCATATTTGGTAATATGACCTAATTTAGAAGTTACTGATAAGCCGGCGATAATATTTTGTAATGCTAAAGAGCGGTTGGATATTGCTCAGGCCACTTGTACGACACGAAACGTTTATTTGAATCATCATCATTATGTACGTAGTACGGACGTACGGACGTACGGACGTTCTCTCGCCTGCTTATGCCTTTTCTATTTATTATCGGTCTTATGCAATACTAGTTGAAAATAGTCCTAATAATTAATTAATTAATGATCGAATGAATGAATGCCGAACTGTGTGAATGATTGAATGAACGAATGAATGTATTAATGATAACTCTTTCATTATGCATCAAATTGAAATTAAAAATAGAAAAAACTGTTAAAGTATATATTAGTTTATTATTATTTTTTTTTTAATACTTATTATATTATGTATTATTTTATTAGTGTAATCTAGTTCAAGTATTAGTATGTATTTTTTATAACATGCACAACCTGAAGTCTGTTATCCTTTTGTTCTCCTTATCCCTAGGTTGCCTGGAAGAATCGCTATTAAGCGATAAGGCCAACTTTTGTATGCTGCTTCTGTCTGTTTTTTTTTAATCATCG
This sequence comes from Pararge aegeria, assembly GCF_905163445.1. Classification (NCBI taxonomy): domain Eukaryota; kingdom Metazoa; phylum Arthropoda; class Insecta; order Lepidoptera; family Nymphalidae; genus Pararge; species Pararge aegeria. Next base: position 4,104,593 of record NC_053203.1, read on the forward strand.
TTTTTAATTTTTTGTGTGCAAATAAAGAGTACAAAAAAAAAAGTCAAAATATATACAATTCGGCAGCCATATCGCTACATAGCGATCTCTTCCAGGAAACCACTGGCGAATAAGACAGCGAAAGGAGGGACAGAGAGGACAGAGAGGTAGGATGTGCATATTAGAAATTAAAAACAATGTGCAATGACAACCAATACATCCGATGGCGCAACATTAAAGTTCAAATCGATTTACAAATGTTATTAAAACAATAAATATAAATGCGTGCAAATGTTTTTTTTTTTCATTTTTCTACAAGTTATACCTCAACTCCAATCTCACCCGGTGGAAAGCAATGACGCAGTATAAGATGGTAGCGGGCTAACCTGTTAGGAAATATGGCAGTTATTTTAAAGCAGTATTCCTAATCGGTTTCCACGCGATATCGTACATTCGCGCCCGATGCCTCCCATCAGACCAGACCAGTGAATATTCAGAAATTACAAATTCCCAAATTGTGCCCCTGCCGGGATTCGAACCCCGGACCACAAATTTAAAACCACAATTCAACCAAAATTTCGAGTCAATTATCAATGCTTTTGATAGGTTGAATGAAAACTAGTTAATTCATAAGTTTTTTGAAATCATAATAATAATTGCTCTTTTTATGGCTATTCGTTTTGTGGGTACTAGGAGACCAGCCATGAAAAGAGTACTCTCCGACCAGCCTTGAGTATACAAGATATTACACGCGTCAAAAACTGCGGGCACAGGTGTCAATAAATATTCAATTCAAAAATAATTACTCAATATGTCTACATTGTAGTAACATAAAATCGTAGTAGCAAGACCGCCACCATAACCGAATTAATTTTAGCTTACGTTATTCATATAGACGTCCATATAGAGCAGCATTACTGCTTTAGAAGCTTACAGTACTATTCAAAAGCACAAAAAAAAGGAATGAATAAAATAACTAAAAACAATGATTTCTCACTGAAATAAAATCAATTCATGAAAGTAAAAGTAAAAGTATTTAATAAATGTGAAAGTGAATTTTCAATATAAAAATAAGATTTAAAAAAAAAAAATCATGAAAGTAATAAAACAATAATTAATATTCTTCAAAAGTTTGAGTAACACGAGGTTTAACTGTTTGTTTATATTTACGGAATACTTTGGTATAAACAGTTTAAACGGAGTAAAAAAAAAGTCATCAGTCATAGTGATTTCTTTTTCTTTTTTATTACTAGTCAATAGACTAGGAAGTTTTTATAGATCGCAAAACACATTGGCATTGGAACACCGCCTAAAGGCGCGTTAAAAAATCGCCTGTCATATTGTTAAACAAAATGCCCCATTAAATTTCGTTTGCCTGAGAGTTCTCCGCAACGTTCTCAAAGGCGTATGAAGTCTACCAATTCTCACTTGACCAGCCTGATGCACAACGGGCTAAACGCTACTTCAGAGCGGAGATACGTGCCTATAGAGAACCGGTAATGAGTTGATGATGATGATGGTGATAAAAAAAGGAATCGTAATTGTAATGACACGCGCAATGCAGTTGATTTTCAAAAAATATAAATAATATAATTTATATATATTTATGTAGAAAACATTATACCGAAGGATCATATCTGATATATATTAGATCTACCTTTATCCTACCTTTTTTATGAATTCCGTAACGACAAGGCTGTTTAAAAACAGGGCACTCCGCTCTCATCTCTTACAAAACAGAATAAATCTAAATGATGTTGGAAAAGAGCAATCTGATAAGTTTCTTGCCGGCTCTTCTCTGTGGAATCTGCCTTCCGAACCGGCGGTAGATTCACTAAAAAAAAAGACTAATATGACGTTTAAAAAGTGCTTATATACTAGTCCTACTTGAAATAAATAAATATTGAATTTGAAAGATAGAAGATAGATTGTATGTTTCATAAATAAAATCGACTTAGCAAGCCCTCCCTTGCCCCAGTTAGGCGTATCTAAGCCAAGTTGCAGCACCCTTGCATAACCGCTGAACTATTTCGATATACTGTGCCATTGTTTGTTCGTTTGGGTAATTGTGATCGCACTCTGTTTATATTATTTATTAGGTTTAAAGATTAAGTACTTATAAACGTTAATTAATTTTAGTTGGTAGGTAATCTTGAAAGACTTTATCATCCATAGGAACGTTCTTTTTCAGTTACAAGAGATTACTTTTCACTTACAAGGGAACTTTTATTAATTTTAACCCCCGACATGTGTGTTTGTGTGTGTGTTTGAGTGTGTGTGCGAGTTTGTCTGTGTGTTTGAGTCTGTGTGCGAGTTTGTGTGTGTGTGTGTATGTGTGTGTGTGTGTGTGTGTGTGTGTGTGTGGTAACGGCATATGGGTCGAACGGTAGAATCGATTTTGATTATATTTGAACTGAAAAACCACTTTTCTACGAGATAATCTTTTGGTACATCATTATCGCTAGTTCGATCCCGGACTCACTGTATAATTATACTCTCTCAAACTGAATTGTAAACTTCACATCATCAGAATTGTCTTTACTTACATCCGTCTTCAAAATAAGTGATGTGTCATCTGCAAACAGTACATTGTCACAAGTGTTACTGACATGGCGTGGAAGATCGTTTATATACACTAACAATTGAAAGGGACCCAAAATTGAGCCCTGTGGGACACCCATTAAGAAAGGTTAACCCTGAACCCTAGTACTAGTTATAAAAAGCATTCGCGTTGCTCTAATAATTTATGTGTTAACTACTAGGAATTTGTGTTTTAATAAACTACAGACTTATTCACCGAAAAAACACAGTATAGCGCAGTCAATAAGAAAAAAAGTAAAATACAATCATAATAACAAATAACAAACCTTTTTCCTGCCGTCTCACCTTGTGTTACATCACGCAGTAAAGCATGCGCCTTGTAGAGGAAAAATAGGTGTGTACTTCCGATTTGTACTGCATATACATTACATGGCGTGACCTTATCACTTCCGGTTGACCTTAAGGCCCTACTGAGGTCGAGACATAGAGAAATGTGTTAATAATCACGTATCGGGACATTGAAATATTCTATGACATAAAACGCACAAATAGATGTCTGATGCAATAGTTAAAAGATAGAAAGAGAATGGTGACAATAATTCAGTCATACATAAATTTCGTTACGATAGTAACATATTCAAGCAAATTGCTAAACAAAACTAGATTGACCTTAGAGTCCTAGCTGAAGTCAGGATAATAAAGAAATTTAATAAACACGTGATAAATGGCATTGAAATATTCTATAACATAAAATATAAATGCCGTGGTCGTGGTCGCTAACTATGAGCCTCATAAGAAGGTTCAGAGTCACTGCGCGAGCGCTGAAAAGAGCTATGTTAGGAGAATCTCTACGTGATCAAATCAGAAGTGAGGAGATCCGCAGAAGAACTAAAGTTACCGACATAGCTCAACGAGTCGCGAAGCTGAAGTGGCAATGGGCGGGGCACATAGCACGGACCGATGGACGTCGGGGTTCCAAGATGTTGGAGTGGCAACCCCACACCGGTAAACTCAGCGTTGGTCGACCTGCAACCAGGTAGACCGACGACATCAAGCGAGTCGCGGGCAGCCACTGGATACAAGCGGCCCAGAATCGTAGATTTTGGAACGCCCTACAAAAGACCTATGTCCAGCAGTGGACGTCAATCGGTTAATTTGATGATGATGATGATGATGATAAAATATACATGTCTGATGCCATTTTTGAAAGAGAAAAAGAAAGAAAATGGCGTCAATAGGAATACTTCTAGGAAGGTCTAAAAATTTTTGCTATTCTTTTTCACGGGGAAGATTGCTCTACTGTTACACATGTCAATTTAGTTAAAGCACTAAACGCGGAGCTTCGTGCGCTTTCAAGCAATAAAAAGTCAGGTGCTTTAACGTTGAAGGAATACATCGTGACGAAAACATCGTATGCCTGAGAGTTCTCCTCATTATGTTTTCAAAGGCATGTGAAGACTACCAATCCGCATTTGGCCAGTGCCTAAATGGTAACTAGCCTAAACTCTAGACTAGAGAAGACCCGTGCCCAGCTGGAAATCAGGAAGCGGTCATAGACCGAGTTCGAATCGCAGCACGCACTTCTGACTTTTTCAAGTCGTCTTCAACGGTGAAAATATCGTGATTAAACCTGCATGCCTGAGAGTCCTCCATGATGTTCTCGAAGGTGTGTGGAGCACCAATCCGCACTGGGCCAGCGTGGTGGACTTCGGCCGTAACCCCTTTTCATTGTTGGAGCAGACCGTGCCCCGTAGTGGGCTGGTAATGTGTTGATATGATGATGATGATGAAGAATGATGAAGATAATACAAAATAGAATAACACTCCTCTTGGTTCTTTTTTAATTGTAGTTAAAAATAGTATGCTGCCTGAATCAATTAATCGCTACCTTGATTAGATAGTTTTGTGGAGCTCCTTGGCACAGCGGTAAGCGCTGTGGTCGAGGTCCCGAGGTTCGATCACCAGCGATTTGGGAATCAATAATTTCAGAATTTTTCCTGGCCTAGGCTGGCGTTAGGCTTCGTCCGTAGCTAGTAATCAAATTACGATTTAGGGTTACAGTACGACGTTGCGAAGAAACCGATTAAGGGTATCAGTTTAATGCCAATCTCCCTAACAGGTTAGCCCGTTACCATCTTAGAGTGCATCATCTCTTACAACCGAGGGCTAACTTGCAGTGGAAAAAAAAATGCAGATAGATACCAATAAAAACTAGCTAAAACACGCTAGCTATGTATATGTATATTAGCATGTTTGCACATACACGTCGGCCTTAACACAGCGTAGTAAGTGTGTCAAAACGAACAGATCGACAATTTGTGATGCAACTCTGCAATTGACGAGTCGCTTGTGAAACTCAAAGGATGCGAGCTCCTATTCGCGCATTCGACTGGATATCAAATCGAGCGTGCATTTCGTAGAAATGTGCTACATTAAATTGGTGCATTGTAACAGTTTTACAAATAATAACTAGTAATTAAATTAAAATTTTAACTAACCCCGACACAAAATAATAAAAATACTATGAAAGTTGAAATCCTACAACAATTAATTGATTCCCATATATATATTTTTTTGTTCAACTACAAGTTAGCCCTTGACTGCAATCTCACAGAACACACAAAAAAAATAAGGCATGCAGGTTTCCTCACGATGTTTTTTTTCTTCACCGTTGAAGCAAGTGTTATTTTAATTGCTCAAAACGCACGTAACTAAGAAAAGTAAGACGTGCGTGCTGGGATTTGAACTGCCCCTCTGAAAGTGAAGTCGAAGTCCTACCCACTGGGCTATCCCCGCTTTTTTATCGGTAGTGTTCAGTCCAAATTGACCACAGGGATCAAAACTACAACAACTTAACATTGGCAAAAAGTGCACCAGATTCCTATAAATATGAAATAATATAAAATGGTTGAATTTAAATTGTAATTTAATTTATTCTAATTTTAATTAAAGATTTTAATATTTTTTTTTTTTTTAATCTGAGTGTCTTATATTTATTTTATGTCAATCTCTCAATTTGTATATGGGTCCCCGCCCTGAAATAAAATGATTTTATTTCATTTTTATTTATTTATTTCAAACTCCAGAGTGGTCGGCAAAGTTGTACATTTACCAACTTGGGGCGATTTAAACAAAAAAAAGTTATCGTAACAACGCCACATCACCCTCGAGTAAAAATACTGTTTATGAAATTGCGAATCATTTGCTAAACACATTACACATTGGCGCAAAGTTTCAACAATGATATCGTAACAAAGCGTAACATTCCCTAGCAATAACTGCACAGCACCAAGGGCGGTTACAACACCAGTTTACACTATCGACAGCAATTTATTGCACCAAATAATGCGAACTGGGAATATTACTTAGACGACCTCCCTGGAGCAGGTGAGTGCTCTGGTTTTCGGCTTAAAGACATTTATTTCTCAAAAAGAACACAATACTTCACTTACATCGAAAATACCTATTTTAAAATTAGTAGATACAAAATCTCAATGTGGTTTACAAATGTTGTACCATATTATTTAAGTAAAATTTTTTGCGGGTGGTTAAAGAAAAAGTAAGCGAGCGATAATACAAAATTAACTTAACGTTTTAAATTTGCGATACCGCATTCGATTCTCGGCAGGCAATTTGTGCATTAATTATTTCAGAATTTCTCTGGTCTGGTCGGGAGACTTTCGCCGTGGCTAGTTACCACCCTACCGACAAATACGTGCCTCTAAGTGAGAGTGGAGACCTATTAGGGGTATGACTACCATACTCCCCCAACAGGTTAGGCCGCTACTTGTGTGCAGAGAGATTGCAATCAAGAGCTAACTTTTTAGTGCAATAAAAAAATATCGGTATCAAATCAACTGTTTTAGGATTTTAACTTTCATACTATACTAGCGTACCCAGCCCGCTTCGCCGGGCTAGATTTTCCTTTATTTTATTTAAACAATAAACTTACATCATTAAATTTTTAATTTAAGTCTCATAATATATTAAATCATTTATGAGACATAAATGATTCCCGTATTCATTCTCTTCTCGAGCGGGTGAAGATCATTATCTACACCCATGTACACCCAACAATAGAATATCATCATAGTAAATAAAAGCTGTATTTGACAGTTCAAAAATAGGAGTGCTCCGATCGTCACCAAACTAACACCACCACCGGAGATTCCCTGAAACTTTCATTGAAATCGGTCCAGCCGTTTCGGAGCCTATACGGAACATACCCACACACTTTCTCTTTTATATTTATAGATTTATTTTATTGTAATTTGTTAAGTTTATTTTAATTGTAATGGAAGAGCGGAGTCATCTGACTCAGGGGTAGTTATACTACTCTTAAAAAAAGGCATCAGCGATATATTGTAACCACTTTGTTTCTTACCGAAATAAACTATTTTTATTTTTTATTTTATTATTTTGAGTCGGAGCTAGTTAAAAATGTAATTTTTAAACTTCTTATCATTTGTGAAAATTGAAAACGCAAAAATTAAATGTAGCACATGTCTGCGAAATCACTGCAAACAAATTTGAAATCACATCTTAGACTGCATAATCACTTACCATACCATACCATACCACGGTGAGATTGCAGTCAAGGGCTAACTTGTAGTGGAATAAAAAAAAGAAAAGCGTTAGCTAGTTATCATATAATTCTAATCAACTTACATAACCTCCTTGGAAGGCTGCGCAGGAGGAAATACGGAAATGAACGCCGGACCTCGCACTTGCCTTCACCTCCGATTGATCATTGATCAACAATGGCATTACGTGTAACTTTTAATTGTGCATTAGTTGTTACCAATATACTTAACGCTATAAATGGATAAAGTCTCGTGTAAAAAGTGCCATCTATGTGCAGTGGCGTGCATAAATGATATGCACAGAGATGTATTAAGCGGGCAGATGATATAAAATGAAGAAAATCTCCAGTACGAGTTATAAAAAACTTAAGGATAGGCTTTGTGAAAGTTATAAAAAGCGTACCCTAAAGTTTTTATAACTCGTACTGTAGATTTTCTTAATTTTTATCTCATCTGCATACCCTTTATGCATGCCACTGTCTATGTACCTATTTGTCCGCGATTATGACGGTTTTTTAGAAATCCCGTGAGAACCATTCTTTTTTCTGGGATAGCCCAAAAGTAGCCTATGTGTGTAAAGTACTCTCCGTTCTTTCAACTAACTCTATGCCAAAAATCAAGCTAACGGATTGCTTAGTTAGGAAGTAAAGGAAGTACAATACTAATATTAGCCTGTAACAATATTGATATTAGAAGTAAAAATAAGCTTGTATTTTCTATTACTTGTAAATTTATTATATTGATTTTTATATCATTTCATAACAAATTACCGGACGAAATCCTTGAGATGTCTCTCAATAAGTCCAAAGTTTATATAAAACGTAAGCTTACAGAAAAGTCCTTTTATAATATTAAGGATTACATGTATGATAAAAAAGCTTGGGTATGAATTTCTCTAACATTAACTTGTGAGATGATTTTGTGAGATGGTGATAACAAAAAAAAACCTGGCTAAGTTTGTTGTGGGCTCTTCGTAGACCAGAGCCCGGAACCCTCCTAGCTTTAGTTTGCAGTTAACGAATGCAGTTATCACCATCACTAACATTAGTGTAACATGTTAAATGTATGAACGTTTCATTAGAGCCTGTGAAAAGGTCTACATGAATATAGCTTTTTTGAATTTTGAATTTTGAATGTTGACAAACAAACAGACTTTTTCGCATTTATAATAATAGTTAAGGTCTCAAGAGAACTCAAGTAGTTCTCGTTGGAATTTCACATAACATGAAAATAAGTAGCTAAATAGTGTAACGTTATGTGTAAACTAATTAGGTGAACGAAGGCAATACTGCCAATATCAAAGTTAGCTAACTTGTAACACAAAAAGCCACCCGAACGTAGCGTATAAAAAGCGGAGCCTAGCCCAAGTACAATCTGGCATTTGGCGGGTTCCCATTGCCCAAGAACGAAAGGAGCTGGCGCCTTGACACGCCGCTCCTTTGCTAGCAAACATTTGCCGTGTCGAAACCGACCCGTATCCTTGGCTTGCGTAACGTTACTTCACGTTGCTGGCTAGATGGCGTTGCTGAGGAAGTCGGGATTATGCGACGGATGTTATTAATATTCATATCATTATCTTTCAGTGGCGTGCAATTCGTACTCGCACAAAACCACTGGCTACGCTTTTTTTTTTGTCGTGGTGGGAAAGCTTTATTGCTGCCTCCGACCCTTGGGCAGGACGGAGGTAATGTGGGACTCCCCCCTCTCCTACTTTGTGCCTAACCCAGTCAAAAACCTTGTGCACGCCACTGTCATCCTTCATCATCCGCAGCCAATTAACAACCCAATGCCGGGCACTGACGTCATCTCCCATAACGAGACGGCCGTAGAGCATAGACCCACCACGCTGCTCTAATGCGGGCTGGTGGGCTGTAACGACTTTTACCACAATAAGGTGATAAAAACCGTGAGCTTTACGTGCTCTCCAAGGCACGTGCACTAACACCGCTTACTTTCCAACTCCGGACGAGAATCGAAAATTCTTTAAAAGAAAATACATTATAATTTGCAATATACCTTATATAAATTGGGCAGACCCGGGAATCGAATCTAGAACCTCATGGTCCGTATTTGAACACGCTAACCACACTACTAGACTAACGTGCCATTTAATCATACATTCTAAATTAAAAAATGTGAAATTGTGTTTGTTTGTTTGTCCCTACTTAACTGCCTAACTAAGCAGCCAATCGACTGGATTTTTGGCGTAGAGTTAGATGAAAGGACGGAGAGTGACAAAAGGCTACTTTTTATCCCAGAGAACAAAAGACCCCCACGGGATTTTTTGATTGATCTTGATTTTCATTAAAGCAATTTTAAATATACTGGTGGCAGGCTTTTGTCTAGTGGGAGGCTTTGGCCGTGGCTAGTTACCATCCTACAGACAAAGACGTGCCGCTAAGCGATTTAGTGTTCCGGTACGATGTCGCGTGGAATCCAATTAGGGGTATGACTACCATACAGCAGGCTAGCCCGTTACCATCTTAGACTGCATCATCACATACCACCAGGTGAGATTGCAATCTTACTAACTTTGTAGAGGAATAAAAAAATATATATATAATAGGTGAACGAAACCATCGTTAAGAAACCTACATGCCTGAGAGTTCTCAACAATGTTTTCAAAGGACCACGCCTATTATCTAAGCTATACTCCGCGAAAAGCAGGAGAATCTGTATGGTGTAATTTATAATTTCATCAATCTTTATACTGCACACCAAACAGATCTTCGGCAAGGTACACTCAACGTATGTATCACTCCGGAATCAGTTATGAACACCAAAAAAATTTAACAACTATTCATTGTCAAGTTAACATCTCCTGAGGATGCTACAAGAATGCCCATAATCAGTTTCTACAAAGCATTCAACCGGGTCTTTGCTGATAGGGTGGCAACCAGCCATGGTTAGCATGGGCAGGAAACAACCATATGGCCGGGTAAAGGATATGAATTTATCTTCTCCCGCAGCTTTATCAACTCTCAGAGCACTGACGCACAAGTTGAAATAATATATGTGTAATAATAAGCGGTGGTAAACTTCTCCTATTCCATATTCCCTTGCTTTAGCAGGTGGACACGTTAATTTTATCAAAATTCAAAATTCAAAATTCATTTATTTCAAGTAGGCCTAATATAAGTACTTTTGAAACGTCAAGTCTGTCTGTTTGTAGTGATTCTACCACCGGTTCGGAAGCAGATTCTACCGAGAAGAAGCCGGCAAGAAACTCAGCAGTTCCTCTTTTCCAACATCAACAATTTAAATTTTGCATTTTAACATTCATTTTTCTATCTTGTGAGAGCTGAAAGCGGAGCCGGATGCTTCCAAGCAACCTTGTCATTAAAAAAATCATCAATTGTATAGTAACCTCGCTGTAATAAATAGCGATGCTAAAATGCTCCCTTGTCAGGGGATATAATCGGGGGATATAATCAGGGGATATAAATTTTAGTCTCGCTGCCGTGCCGTGCTAGCCCTGCAGGAGCCCAGACAAACTCACTTTCCAGATTCGTCTCGCACTTCAAAAATGTTTGCACAATAAAAAGATTCCGATTTAGTAACAATAGTCATCCCCACTGCATCCCTCCTTGACTGTTATAAATGGCAGTCTCCGACAGCAAACCAATTAATTAGCAATGACTGGGTTAACCGTAATTTTCAGAACAATAGCGGGACGACAAATTTATGCCACCGTTGAAATTATGCGTTACGGACAAGTCATAATCAAGTCACGTTATAACTTTGAAATGACTTTGTTTTTGACACAGATCTTTTGTAGGGAGTTCCACAATACACGGTGCTGGGCCGCTTGCCACCAGCGGCTCCCAGCGACTCGCCTGATGTCATTTGTCCACCTCGTTGGGGCCGACCTACGCTGCGTTTGCCGGTGCGGGGTTGCCATTCCAGCACCTTAAGACCCCAACGTCCATCGGTTCTCCGAGCTATTTGCCCTGTCCATTGCCACTTCAGCTTCGCGACTCGCTGACCTATGTCGGTAACACTAGTTCTTCTACGGATCTCCTCATTTCTGATTTGATTACGTTGAGATACTCCTAGCTCTCTCCATCGCCCGCTGAGTGAGGCCCATAGTTAGTGACCATGTAAACCTTTTGTCACCTTCAAAAATGGGTAACAAAATAATATAAATGTTTAGGAAATTATAATATCCCTTGCTTTAACGGTGAAGGAAAATACCGCGAGGAAACCTGCATGCCTGAGATTTCTCCATAAAGTTCTTCTGGTTGTGTGGAGTCCCCCAATCCTCACTGGTCCAGGGTGGTTGACTAGACCCGTGCCCAGTAGTGGGCCGGTAAAGGGTTGATATGATGATGACGATAAATATAGATGCACTTGGCCAGCGTGGTGAACTACGGCCTGTAGTTGGCCGATAAAAAAAATGGGTTGAATGATTCATCATCATTTCAATGATGAATTACCGATTTGTTTTAAACTGGATAAATTTCAAGTGCTATATTAAACTTGGTTTCCAAACCGTAATCAGAACAAGAACATCCTATAAAACCAAGAACTATTGACAACCCAGTAGCAGAAGACGTAAAAAGTGATTCAATATTCTAAAATAGTTATCCTTACTTCATTCAAACAAAAAACTTAATAAGCGCAACGGTTGAAATTCAAAACGGCAATAATCGTTAATCGAAATGCAACTTTGCGGCAACGCTGATTCGTCGTGGATAACGAAAAAGTATGTTTACGAAATTCATTGGAAATACGTCAGATAATATTACAAGTAGATACCTAATATTTTTTTTTTTATTATCTACTTGATGGCAAGTGCTAAACAATTGACTTAATACAGAGCAACACAGAGCAGGGTACGCAAGGAAACATCTTAAGAAATGCCGCTCTTTGTCCCTCCATCTCAGGTTATCACCATCACCTTACATTTATGTAAACATATCATAAGAATTTATGCAAACTTTTGTTTTGAGCTAATTTTTGCCTTCTGCTATTTATGCAAACCGTGTTTCTAACACGGTTTCCATTTGAAGTGGATATGTGAAAACATAAGTAGTACTTTTACGTAGAACAATTAGAAGTTAGAATTTAGAATAAAGATGTTTTTTTAACTGAGCAAGAGTAAGATTAAATAAATCTAAATCCGAGAAATTATTATTATAGCTTTGAGTAGCTCTATAAATATAACTATTAAGAGCGTATTTTGATCTGACTAAGGGCAAATAAAATGGAGGGGATTTTCGCCTAGATAAAATTAAAGTGTCCACCTACTAAGCACTTGAACAGGGAATAGGAGAAGTTTACCTCCGTTTATATTATTTGGATATTAGTTCTGCCACAGAATCAAAAACAATCAGAAACCGTGTACACTACTAATATTGAGGCGTCAAAAACCACTCAACAGTGTTTCTCGAACAGGCGTTTAGTCACTTCATTCCATTTAGCAGTTGCCAGTAATTATTTTACCTCTAACGTCCTAAACGTTTACTACAAAATGGGAAAAGTTTGTGAGCTAGAAATATTCCGACGGTGTGAAGCGTGAAGTGAGATGTGCGTGGGGCGTTTTCACGTTTCTTGGACACAATGCACTGCATGCAATAATAGCTGAGTTAGGGTTCGGTAAATTCTTAATTCTGTGATTTCTACTTGTGAGCCAATGGTCAGAGAGTTGATAAAACTGTGGAAAGAAAAATTGGTATCCTTGCCCCGGGGAGAATAACGCTTTCACGGCTAGCATGGGCAGGAGACAATTATCTCCCAGGGAAATGGATTAAAATGTATCTTCTACCACAGATTTATCAACTCTCAGAGCACTGGCGCACAAGTGGAAATAATATCCAAATAATATATGAGTATTAATCAACGGGGGTAAACTTCTCCTATTCCATGTTCCCGTGCTTTAGCAGGTGGACACGTTAATTATATCCCCTGTCAGGGGACATATTTTTTATCTCCTGCCTGTGTCAGCCCTGCTTCCCATCCTGCTAGGCCTCACAGATGTTAATAGACTAAAGTATATTTTACATTTATTTATTTAATTTTATTACACAAGTACTTTATGAAATGGTATAACATGATTACACAATAACAATCAATACAAAATAGTCATTCATGCAGCGAATGATAACTACATTTATTATTAAGTTATCATTATGAATAAGCGATAAATAATAAATCATATTTATTATATATCGTTAATAATAATGTTTACCTATTATTATGTAACTAAAACTAGCAATAAACAAATTTATTACAACCATATTTGTTATTACGATAAACATTATCGTTTACAAGTTGAATGTTAGCACTTCTAATATCAATAGCAGGAAGTTCAGCACTTGGAATATACAGGTTCGAATATACCGGGCTAGTTCCAAAGTTAAAAGTTCCTAGATCACTTTGGCAGGAACTTTTTTGATGTTTAGTGAAACATACGCATTCTATCTCATCAATTGGCCTGGTTTCCAATGATTTTTGTTCACATGGAACTTTTTCATTACATCTGCAGTCGGATTTAGGAATGTATATAAGAAGGGGTTCCTCGATGTTTTCGATAAGAATTTTTGTTTTCGGCTTTAAGCATGCTGTTATCAGTTGAGCCTGAAATAAAAATAAAAATTTCAGTTTATCATTGGTGTTAACTCAAACTTTATTTTCTTCTATATTACCTACAGAATAATTAGATTTTTTTTTTTTTTTAATAAGATTAAGGTCTCAAATAAAATAAGCCATATTGCAGGCATTATTAATTCCACATAATGGATGAGTGACATATTATAAGATTTATTAAACAATTATTAAACAAGATATAAGATTCTTTAAACAATTTTAATATATTATTTGGAGTTACCTAGTTAAATTGTATTAAAAATAGATGAATAAAAAAATAGAAAAGAGAATATAATCCTTATTTATTTTAAATAATTTTCATAGTAAATAACACCGTATAAAAAAGATATATTTGATGCTTTGATCTTGTGTAGAATGCAAACATGCGGTTGCACAGAATCGCAATAGTTTCTCTGCACAGATTTATCGCAAAACTGCTCTCTCTAGTAGGCGGAGTCTATGGATACCCTTACCCTGTGGTTATTTTTGCTTGTAAATAGCTTATGTGTTTTGCTTCAAATTAGGTTGTTTTTAATCAGTGTATCTTCCCTTACGACCTAAATTAAAGGTAATGAAATGTCTTATTAATATAAATAAATGAAATAGGTACAAAATATTATACTTACGATTATAATGACAAGTATTAATGTAATGATATTTCTCATGACGTTTTTTTTTCTTTAGCACTTTTTTGAAATCGAAATGTTCTCCTTACTAATTTATAACAAAAAAAAATCTTAGCTTTTATACAAATTTCTTATCAACAATATTTCTGTTGTAATTTAGTTTCCGAAAATATTTTTTTGGTAAGACTGACACGTCCATATTTTTGAGTTTCAAAATTCTATAGATTAAGAAATTCACTACGGAATTTAATTTGTGTTTAGTGGTGTCGGTAGATCAGAATACAGTTGTCACCACCCCTTCTCTTCCCAGGTGATGTTTGAGGAGACTTAGAGAACATAACACAGAACGTCCAGTAGTGTCCTCTGTGCTACTACCATCTACTTTGATCAGTGGCGAGAAAACTTTGCAGAGTGACATAATTTTTTTTGGGTAGGCAGTGCTTCAGTGCATGTGATTGTGATCAACAACCCATATGCCTCCGTGTGTCTGCCTACCGTGGTGATTATAGGCAAACCCTCCAATTGGGATAGACTTTTAGTCCAGCAAAGTTAAGACTGTTATAAACTATTGATGGATTTAATATTTTTAAGTACTATTTCATATAATTGTTAACAGAACATTAGGTTGCCTATTTTTTTGGTATTTACAAGTATCTGTTGCTTGAAATAGTCAATGCTTCTTTCGATTCTTAAATTAAGTTATTAAGTTTCGTTTATTTCTCGTTATGTGTCCAAAGAACTTGAGGATTAGTATCTGCACAGTCGACGATAACCTCTCTTTGACTTTTAATTCCTCCAGGATCGACACGTTCGATCCAAGGGATCCGCAGCAGTCGCCGCCAGCACCACATTTCTAGTGCATCGATTCTGCAACGGTCTTTCAAGCGTACTGTCAGAAACATGTTCTGCGCCATACAGAAATATTGAAGAATTTTTTTTTTTCCTTAAACACCTTTTTTTCACATAATTTACTATTTAGCTACTGTGTTACCACAATTACTCTTCAAACCGGTCCATCAAAAACACCTGTCCACAAGAACTGTCCAGTAAGACGTCATAAATTGCATTTAGAATTGTGATACGAGTTCAATGTCATAAAGAACGAGATACCAGGCTAACATAACTACGTAGCGGCAAAATGCCTTGTCAAAGATGTATTAATTGACACACCGACTTGCATTACCCACAAACCGTGAGACTGTTTACGGATAGTCTACATTCTACTGGTTTTTCTTTGATAATAATACTTTGATAAATTTGACAGCCGGTTGGTGCAGTGGGCAGCGACCGTGCTTTCTGAGTCCAAGGCCGTGGGCTCGATTCCCACAACTGGAAAATGTTTGTGCGATGAACAATGAATTTTTTTTAGGTATTGTAAGTATTTATGTGCAATATTCATAAAAAAATATCTTAATACCCATAACACAAGCTACGCTTACTTTGGGGCTAGATGGCGATGTGTGTGTCGTAGTATATTTATTTATTTGTTTATAATAAAATGATGTTCTGAAAATACCAAAATCCTTGTTATTTTTAGCTCTCGACGCAAAAACGGTGTGTTGTGTATGTTTATGTCATTGTGTGTGTTTGGTGTGTATGGATGGCTTTCACCACAAAATGGCGGAATACATTTTTTCCCACAACTTCCTCAATATGAATATTAAAAAAGGGAGAGGGAAATGTATTGAGAAAGGGCTTGGCTAGGAGGATGCAACGAGAAATGAATGACAAATTTGAAATACAAGTCCCCGAATATGTATATTATATACCAAAAACATTCAAAAATATATATTTAAGATGAAATCCTGAATCATAATAGTGCAGCAGCATAAAATCTGGTCAAAAGCAACTTTATTTTTAATACAATAAAGCTTATGTTCATTCACGAGGAATGTGCAAGAGTGTTGCAACTGCTACAAAAACTGAGTTATCTGTGTTATCGATAGTAATGTCGACTAGTGTGCCAGTATACAGTGTACTGACAGGTAATGCAAACAAACTATGGAATAGGCTTTTAAACAGCTCAATTTTTCTTACTTGTCTACTTACATTTCAGCAGTATTGAGTAGTCGAAAACATGGTTTTGAAATATAGAAAAGAGGTCAGTTGAATGTCAGGATAAAATAGAATAAACCTGATATTTATGTTTTAAAATAGTTGTTTAATTTTATTTTTAAAACATACTTTACACTTCGATTCAATTCAAGTTAATTATTTTATTTGCTGATTGGCTTAACTTGCTAGAGGTTCGAACGATTGAGTAAAACTATCTAGGGTTCCGAGTAAGACCGGCACGCAGCTCTAATTTCTCGGAGTACGTTTTTAATTTAAGAAATTAAAATATTATTTGATTTAATGGTGAAGAACAACATCGTGAGGAAACCTGCATGAAGTCAAGCAATCCGCACTTGGCCAGCGTCGTTGACTACGGGCCCTTCTCATTCTGAGAAGAGACCCGTGTCCTTTATTTTGGGTTAGTAATGGGTGGACAATGATCATTAATAGGTTAGTAATTGTAAACTTCATGGCATAAAACCCAAGACCAAACACTTTTTGAGCCAGACCCGGAATTATAACCTCAAAATATCAAGTCAAACATGCTAACTACGCAGTTTGCTATAAAGTGATATAATTTAAAAAAAAAAGCCATATCCATACGCAGTGCTCGTAGAACTCGTAGAGTCCCGTTACGTGGCAGTAGGTTAGCATCCGCTTAACATCCCTATGATGCTGTCTCTCTAGGGTTGCCTAAAAAGAAAAAAAATTAAATTGTATTTTTTTTAGACAAAAATCAGACAAGGAAGGTTTTTGTTTTGACATATCGTACGAATCGGTAATTTTCTCGTAACATATGATTAAGTTAAGTAAGCCAAAAAATTAAGATAGTAGATTTAATTATAAATGCTTAGTTAGTTAGGTTATGACATTGACCAACGTCAGGTGATACTAATCGTTGAATTCTTTGAACTGGAGTAGCCTGGGTATGGGATTCGAGCAGCCTGGGTATTGCCCAGAACTGGGGCATTAATAGACTGAGTATAATAATGATGATAATGTTATGAGCAAAAGCCTTAAGAAAAGTCCTATTATAATATATAGGATATTGTAAACGATAAAAAAGCATCGGTGTGAAATATTATGGTTGCTCTTTAATATTTTCAAATGACAACGTGAGATGGTGATGACAAAAAGAAGTTGGTTGTGGACTTCTTCTTGGATCAGGGCGCGTTTGGAACCCTTGTAACTTTAGTTTTCGGTTTACGAACGATAGTTATCGACATCACTACAAACTACTATGTACACATTTTGTATGTAATGAACGCATCAAAGTGCCATTTTTATGCCTAATAAATATTTGACTTTGACCTTGACTTTAACTTTGACTTTATGATAGGGTAAGGTACAATGAATATGCTCTTATTTGAAGTTCCGATTAACAAAAACCAAAGATGTATTAATTGACACACCGACTTGCATTACCCACAAACCGTGAGACTGTTTACGGATAGTCTACATTCTACTGGTTTTTCTTTGATAATAATACTTTGATAAATTTGACAGCCGGTTGGTGCAGTGGGCAGCGACCGTGCTTTCTGAGTCCAAGGCCGTGGGCTCGATTCCCACAACTGGAAAATGTTTGTGCGATGAACAATGAATTTTTTTTAGGTATTGTAAGTATTTATGTGCAATATTCATAAAAAAATATCTTAATACCCATAACACAAGCTACGCTTACTTTGGGGCTAGATGGCGATGTGTGTGTCGTAGTATATTTATTTATTTGTTTATAATAAAATGATGTTCTGAAAATACCAAAATCCTTGTTATTTTTAGCTCTCGACGCAAAAACGGTGTGTTGTGTATGTTTATGTCATTGTGTGTGTTTGGTGTGTATGGATGGCTTTCACCACAAAATGGCGGAATACATTTTTTCCCACAACTTCCTCAATATGAATATTAAAAAAGGGAGAGGGAAATGTATTGAGAAAGGGCTTGGCTAGGAGGATGCAACGAGAAATGAATGACAAATTTGAAATACAAGTCCCCGAATATGTATATTATATACCAAAAACATTCAAAAATATATATTTAAGATGAAATCCTGAATCATAATAGTGCAGCAGCATAAAATCTGGTCAAAAGCAACTTTATTTTTAATACAATAAAGCTTATGTTCATTCACGAGGAATGTGCAAGAGTGTTGCAACTGCTACAAAAACTGAGTTATCTGTGTTATCGATAGTAATGTCGACTAGTGTGCCAGTATACAGTGTACTGACAGGTAATGCAAACAAACTATGGAATAGGCTTTTAAACAGCTCAATTTTTCTTACTTGTCTACTTACATTTCAGCAGTATTGAGTAGTCGAAAACATGGTTTTGAAATATAGAAAAGAGGTCAGTTGAATGTCAGGATAAAATAGAATAAACCTGATATTTATGTTTTAAAATAGTTGTTTAATTTTATTTTTAAAACATACTTTACACTTCGATTCAATTCAAGTTAATTATTTTATTTGCTGATTGGCTTAACTTGCTAGAGGTTCGAACGATTGAGTAAAACTATCTAGGGTTCCGAGTAAGACCGGCACGCAGCTCTAATTTCTCGGAGTACGTTTTTAATTTAAGAAATTAAAATATTATTTGATTTAATGGTGAAGAACAACATCGTGAGGAAACCTGCATGAAGTCAAGCAATCCGCACTTGGCCAGCGTCGTTGACTACGGGCCCTTCTCATTCTGAGAAGAGACCCGTGTCCTTTATTTTGGGTTAGTAATGGGTGGACAATGATCATTAATAGGTTAGTAATTGTAAACTTCATGGCATAAAACCCAAGACCAAACACTTTTTGAGCCAGACCCGGAATTATAACCTCAAAATATCAAGTCAAACATGCTAACTACGCAGTTTGCTATAAAGTGATATAATTTAAAAAAAAAAAGCCATATCCATACGCAGTGCTCGTAGAACTCGTAGAGTCCCGTTACGTGGCAGTAGGTTAGCATCCGCTTAACATCCCTATGATGCTGTCTCTCTAGGGTTGCCTAAAAAGAAAAAAAATTAAATTGTATTTTTTTTAGACAAAAATCAGACAAGGAAGGTTTTTGTTTTGACATATCGTACGAATCGGTAATTTTCTCGTAACATATGATTAAGTTAAGTAAGCCAAAAAATTAAGATAGTAGATTTAATTATAAATGCTTAGTTAGTTAGGTTATGACATTGACCAACGTCAGGTGATACTAATCGTTGAATTCTTTGAACTGGAGTAGCCTGGGTATGGGATTCGAGCAGCCTGGGTATTGCCCAGAACTGGGGCATTAATAGACTGAGTATAATAATGATGATAATGTTATGAGCAAAAGCCTTAAGAAAAGTCCTATTATAGTATATAGGATATTGTAAACGATAGAAAAGCATCGGTGTGAAATATTATGGTTGCTCTTTAATATTTTCAAATGACAACGTGAGATGGTGATGACAAAAAGAACTAAGTTGGTTGTGGACTTCTTTTTGGATCAGGGCGCGTTTGGAACCCTTGTAACTTTAGTTTTCGGTTTACGAACGATAGTTATCGACATCACTACAAACTACTATGTAATGAACGCATCAAAGTGGCATTTTTATGCCTAATAAATATTTGACTTTGACCTTGACTTTAACTTTGACTAGAATATGCTCTTAGGTACAAAGAATATGCTCTTATTTGAAGTTCCGATTAACAAAAACCCACCGAAGCAATCTCTGGAAGTTGAAGTTTTAAAAGAACATTAATCTCATTTGAAGTGCTGTTTACTTCTTGAGGTGAGGACACAACTTAGTTAAACTGATCCCAGAAGTTAAATAAATTTAAACCAGATATGAAATACCCGTTTTCCACTATAGGCTTTCTTTTTTCGTTTTATTAATGACTGTTTTTTTTTCAAAATTCAAAATTCATTTATTTCAAGTAGGCCTAATATAAGCACTTTTGAAACGTCAAGTCTGTCTGTTTGTAGTGATTCTACCACCGGTTCGGAAGGCAGATTCTACCGAGAAGAAGCCGGCAAGAAACTCAGCAGTTGCTCTTTTCCAACATCAACAATTTACATTTTGCATTTTAACATTCATTTTTCCATCTTGTGAGAGCTGAAAGCGGAGCCGGATAAAGTATATGAGATAATGCTGGCGTTTAAACAATATTTAATTTATTGACATACTGAAACTTCCAACAAAAACTGAGTGGTCAGGTGTTTCACCTTCATATCAAGAGGAGCGATTATTTAGACACCCCTATTTTAATTTTTTTATGCACATAATATATCTATGCATCTAGTTTGTAGATACATTTGTATGATGAGCGCTATCGACGAACTAAATGCATTAACATTTAGTCCGTCTCTCGCATCATCTATGTGCAGTTCGAGATTTATAGTGCTTCTTTTCTTTTTTAGTGACCAATCCAAATTATTATTTTTAAATAGAAGAAACTACACAGACGTCTGACGTAAGCGTTACTTCCGTCAGAAAAAGATATGAGTTACTCCCTAGTCACACCTTAAGAAGTTTTACTTCAAAAAAAACTTGACACCCCTAACCAGTATCCGCCAGTTAGTGGGTAAGCGGGTTATGTCAGCGCAGTGTAACGCGTATAAAAGGCCGCAGTGTTGCCATACTCGCTGCCATGATGGGCTGTGAGAGACGCAGTCGGACATTGTCTCTGAATACACGAAGGGTGACCATAAAAACAAACAAACAGAATAATATTTATTTATTATCTTTTAGGATATGGTCGGTTGATACTAAATGAAACACTACTTTGCGACGAACTGTGTATTTTACAGGATTGAAATCTTCTTTCTTCTTCTTCTGGATCTTTTTTCTTACTGGATCACTCCAGCCAGCCGAGCTCACTCCAGAAGCTTAGCAGGTCGCCCAGGTCGCCGAGTGCTTCATGGAGTGTTGCTGAGGAGCCAAGGTGTGCTGCGCGTAGTCCTGCTACTCCATTTTCATTGGAGCATTACGTGTTTCGGTTTTTCTTTCGTCCCCATGCATGCTCTGCACAGAGTCTGTCTTCTTCTTCTTTAGGTGCCTTTCCAACTAGTGAAGGTTGGCGGTCAGATTTTGATAATTTACCTTTTCTCTCGCGAGGCTAAACAGCTGGGCGGCACTAGCGATCCCAGTCCACTCTCTAATGTTGCGCAAGCAAGACTTCCTCTTGCAAACGGTGCGTCTCTTTCCAGCAACTTTTCCCATCTTTATCAGTTGCAGTAGCCTGTCATGCCGAAGCACATGCCCTAGTTAAGCAAATATTTTCTTTTTGACGGTCTTCCAAAGTTGACGCTGACAACAAACTCGTCGCAAGTCTTCCTTATTGGTAACCTTTTGAGTCCAACTGATTTTCAGCATGCGTCGATAGGCATTTCGAATGCTTCTAGACGTTTCCTGAGATCCTCTTTGATGGTCCAGGATCGCATCCGTAAAGAATAATTGGCCGTTAAATAAGGTATCCGTATATAGTAGGCAGTGCCCTGTTACCATACCTACAACTGTCCTTAGTTTTACCCAATTTAGTTGCAGTAATTGTGTTGTTAATCGTTGAGGTCTAGTAAGGCCTCCTTCTTGTGTCTGCAAGGTTTGAAATATTGTAAACTGACAAATATTATTTAAGGCAACAGG
Organism: Pararge aegeria; assembly: GCF_905163445.1. Taxonomy (NCBI): domain Eukaryota; kingdom Metazoa; phylum Arthropoda; class Insecta; order Lepidoptera; family Nymphalidae; genus Pararge; species Pararge aegeria. The sequence continues at coordinate 4,126,570 of NC_053203.1, forward strand.
GCGGTCACCTTCTCGTTGGACAGTACGGTGAAATCATTGAACCAGGCAACTGTGGTGGAATGCTTCCGACATCCTACCAACCGCCAAAAGTGGAGAAGACTAGCGCGGGAAGCTGTACATTCCAATGATGCCTAATGCCATGGAATTCATCTCAGCAGCCACGACCACACTGCCAAGAATGCACTACTAATAAAGAAGAAGAAGAGAATTATTAACGGTATGCGTTAGCGTCGCAGGAGTAGCGTCTCTTATTGAGTGACGCAAACGTACGTGTTGCGCTTGGTCTGCCACTGACTGGCTGGACTGGCCGTGGCTCGGCGTGGTTCAGCACATGTGGACTGCACGTGTGCGCATTTCTGAATCCGCCACATTCTATTTCGGAAAACGAACAGCTAATGCATTTTGCACATGCATTAACTTGAATGATTTCATGTAAATACACAGAGATATGAATAGGAAAGTTGCCATAAAGACACTCGTCCTACAATGTCATTGCAGATAGTCACCCTACTGCTGACACGGATGGTCCGCACCTGAGAACTAGAATGTTGCTATTATGAAAACCTTGACACTGACTGCAGATCCCCAGTTCTGATATAAATTGTAGATCATCGGAGTAACTGTAGTTAATGTTATTGGCGATTAACTAATCACGGTTAATTTAGTTAGTCGCATGTTTCAAACTGGTTCTTTTTTTATTCTACTTAAAGTTAGGCCTTCGTTAGTTAAACCTGAAATCTTACCTGCAGTCTAAGATGTTAGCGGGCTAACCAGTTAAGGAGTATGGCAGATATATTTAACATATACCCGTAATCATTTTTTACGTGATATCGTACCGGAACGCTAAATCGATAAGCGGCACATCTTTGTCGGTAGGGTAGTAACTAGCCACGACCGAAGCTTCCCAACAGACCAGACCAGAGAATATTCGGAAATAATAAATTCCCAAATATCCTCTCCTGAGAATGGAACCCGACACCTCTAACTTAAAACCATGGCGCTCACCGCTGCACCAGGGAGGTCGACAAAAAAATATATTTATTTGATACGTTTAGAAATTATTGAATTGAAACAGCAGTTCCGAAATCAGTTTTATATAAATTTAAATTATTTTTTAATAAACATGAATGTCAAGTCAAACATTTCAATTAAATACGAAATTATTATTTTAAAACCTAATCATCTTGTGTCCTGTATATATCCAATCTTATTTTTATGTTGATAGAGTTGCAAATGTTTTGAGTATTTCGTTAATAGTCCTAAATTCATGTTTCAACATGTAGATTGGAAATGTGACGTCACGATATTAAGGATCCCTCCCGCCCTCCTGTCACACAATGTCGCACTTCGTCGACCCCCTGCCTCTAAGGAATAATTATCAATAAACAATATGCCAAATTACACCAAAACGTGATCCGCCATAAATCATAACAATATACCTATCCACATTACCATTTCAAAACTGACATTCTAAAATTAACCGACGCAAATCCTACACCGACCACTCTGCAATGACCCCACACCCCCTCTTTACCTTTGATACAGAGGTCACAGCGGAGTAATTGAACCCGCGTTGACGGCTCAAGATATTCTGGCCGCTCTCACAGTAATGTACAGATTATGCAACTGTAGTGACCTTAAATTGTCTTACGTAACTGTAAACTAAAACCAGGACTAATCAACAATCAAATATCAACTCTAATGTAGGGGCGTATTAAGTTGATTTTCGTTCAGTCTGAGTTTTATACGCGTATCGAATTGGGTTACTCAAACGCTTTACAACGGTCTTTGGATGTATTATGAATTTGGTATATTATTTATGTATGCGTGGTATATATTATTATAGGTGAACAGTACTGCTGGTGCAATGTATCGCAGTGTATGTGTGTATGTTAACAGCTGCATTAATTAATTAGTGTACGAACAAAGTTCAATGAGAAATGTATATTGTTATGTATAATGTAACATAAAAAAATATTGACAGTGTATATTATGTGTTAATGTAGATATATACCTGAAAATTTAATGTACTTTAACAAATCTATTTATAAATGAAAAAAAAAACAAGTGTCTAATAATTTGAACATACATACTAGGTTACATAAAATTCAGTTTATAGAAAAGTCCTGAAATAGTAAAGGACTACGTAATCGATAACAAAGCTTGGGTGTGAATTATTGCTCTAACCAGGTTCTTGTAATTTTAAATGACAATGTGAGATGGTGATAACAAAAAAGAACACCCAGCTAAGTTTGTTGTGGGCTTCCTCTTAGACCAGAATGCGTTTGAATTCCTCGTAGCTTTAGTTTTAAGTTTACGAATATGGTTATCGCCATCATCTCACTACCGCGTACACATTTCTTATATAATCTGCCATCTATAGCCCTACTTTTTTTTTGTAATTAGGAGGGGAAAATCTTTATGAACAGCCCTATGGATAGTGTCGGACTTCTACTGACTAAAAACCCCTCCTGCATTCTACACGTTAGTGTACCTGCCTTTTGGCCTACCACTAACGTCGTTGTCCTTCTTCCCTCCCTTTCGTCAATTTCCTTTACTTTATCTTTAGCCTTCGTCTATTTGGACGGCCTATTGGCGCAGTCTGCAGCGACCCTGCTTTCTGAGTCAAAGGCCGTGGGTTCGATTCCCACAGCTGGAAAATGTTTGGGTGATGAGCATGAATGTTTTTCAGTGTCTTGGTGTTTATATGTTTATTATAAGTATTTATCTGTAAGTCGGTTGTTAATCGGTTAATAATGACAAATTAAATTAGCCCTACTTGAATCGAGATATTTTAGACTTTTACTATTAGAAGGGCTATAACGAAGAACGTGGTAAAACGTGCTATAAAAATTGGAAGAATGCCGCTCCGCTTTCATCTCAAAAAATACAAATTGAAATACTAATATATAAACAGATGACCATTAATAAAATTGTTATGAAAAATCTGACCTGAACTCAAAACCTTGGCTTACATGCATAACTGGACCGATTATGATGCAACTGCTTGCGTCACTCTTTCTTACAGATTAATCAAAAGATCTATGGCCTAGATTAACCGGTTGAGTTTGTGCGTGACGCAAACCTGAATAATTGTTTTTTTTTTTGGTAATGCGATTTTTTTATCAGCTCCTAAGAGATGATTCTCATCAACGTCATTCTTGAATCTACTTTTTTTTTTAATACCTGTACTAGCGCTTGACTGCAATTACACCTGATGATAAGTAATTATGCATTCTAAGAAACGCACTTGCCTCGAAGATGCCTATTCTTACCCAGATTATAGGTATCCTAAAAGACGGAAGGGAATTCCGGAAGTTTTCGGTGCATATTAAATAGGAAGAAGCAATACGCTTACTACGTCATGTCAACCCATTACTTGCCCACTACAAGGCACGGGTCTCCTCACACAATAAGAAGGAGTTAAGGCCGTAGTCCACCACGCTGGCCCAGTGCGGATTGGTGGACTCCACACATCTTTGAGAACAACATCGAGCACTCTTAAGTATCAAGTGTCCTCATGATGTTATCCTTAACCGTTGAAGCAAGTGATATTTTAATTACTTAAAACACACATAACTTAAAAAAGTTGAGGTGGGTGGGCAGCAGGTACTCGCACGCGAATCCATGGATTATGTAATATATACCCATGTATATAGGTGAGTGCTGTTCCCATGCCTAAAGCCGTAATTTTTTTTTTTAATATTAATACCTGGCATACTAGCAAGTGGTTCACCTGATGTTAAGTGATCACCGCCGCCCATAAACATCTGCAGCACCAGAGGAGCCACCGATACTTTGCCGGCTTTTAAGGAATTTGTTTATCCGCCCCTGAATAACCCTAGATTGTGAGGAAACACATCAGATGATATAACAGTACGAACTCCTTTTTGGGAGTCGGTTCAAAATATCTCCAGAAATCTTCCAGTTATAGATTTATGTGCTTAGTAAACTTACACCAAGCCAAAACGCATACTAAGTTAGTTACAGATGCACAGTTACAAATATTATTTACCTTATTGATTTTTATTTATTTAAACATCTTTATTGCGTAGGATAAATTTAAAATATACATAAAAAAAACTTAGAGGCAAAAGGCGATCTTATCACTAAAAGGGATCTCTCCCAGGTAACCTTAACGATAGGAATATACATAAGAGATGGGAAATCGCAATAACAATAAAACAATACATAAATTTACACACTAAAGTATATACCTACTACTAATAACTAATATATTAATTAGTTATCTAATTAATTAATTTATTTGAATATAATTAATGAACTTTTACCTAAACTTATATTAAATATATCAATTTGTTGATGCTGAGCAATAAAATTACGAAGCAACGTGAGGGAGCGAAATAAAGCATTCTGAGGACGTACGTAACGAATCAAGTGAAAAAACTGGTAATCTTCCCATGCAAGTTTTACCAGGCACTCAAATGTGAGTACGGGATTCACTTGCGTATACGGGATAGCTGATTAGTGATTCCAGAGAACAAGTTTTATTTGTATATATCTTGGTTGCAAGCTATCTCTAAGCCTCTAGTTCTAATTGACGGACCTATCAGGGTTAATGAAACAGAGCAACACTTCGCATGACATGTAAGGCAGACTCCTTAGAAAAACACATTAACATACAAACTTTTGTCTAAGTATATAAAATTAGTGTGACTTTGGATGTACGGATAGATATAATATAGGCATAGTCTATAAATATAAAAATGTTACGTTGGTTTGTGTACGCTTCAAAAACCCAAAAAGTTCTGCACCGATCGAGCTGAAATTTTAGCATATATAATACGCATCAAGGATTGTTTTTATCTATTTTTTGCATCAGTCACATATCCGCGACCGCGAAACTACAGTTTTTTTTAACGATCGATGTACCAGAGACCGCGCCATCTGCCGAAAGCGAGAAAAACACTCGCTGACATATGTAATGTATTCTTTGTTTTTTTTTTCATTTTTCAACCATTCTTTAAAAATGTTCCGCAGCGAAGCGTGGCAGGGTATGACTAGTTTATTATATGAATTGAATATCAACAAATAGTCATAAAATGTTCAGTTTTCGCCAAGTAACCAGAATCTACATTCGCAATAATCGATTTTGAGTCCAAAAGGTTTCGTAACCGATCATTAACTGTTACACAGTTATTACATATCCAGACCAGTTACCGCTCTTCACCTTGTAGCTGATGTAACGTGTCAAGGTGATGTGACGCAAGGTGTGTTTTGCAATTGTGAGAGGTGTGCGAGATGAAGATTGAATGAACCTTTTTTACCATCACCTGACGGCAATGGGAAAATATTATGTTTGAAAAAAAAAAACATTTATTTCAAGTAGGCAGGTAGTTTATGTGTACTTTTAAAAAGTCAAGTCAGTCGTAATGACTCTACGGCCGGTTCGGAAGTCCGATTTTATTATTATTAAATTCTGTATTGCACACACAAAAACAAAATACAAAAAGAAACACAATAGATAAAAAAAAATCAAAAAACTAGTTTAGGTGTACAAAGGCGGTCTTATCGCTAAAGCGATCTCTCCCAGACAACCTTTGGCGAAAGTAGTTGTAATACGGAACGGGTTGGCAATAAAAATGTATACGTAAATAAAAATATTGCAAACTAAAGTACATGTTATAAATTCTATTCTACCGGGAAGAATCGATAAGAAACTCAGCAGATTGCTTGTTTTCAACATAATTTTATCGTTTAGTGATCTTTGGATTTTTTCTTTCTTTTGAGAGATGAGAACGAAATGGCCTGCTTCAAAGTAGCCTCGTTAAGGATTTGTTTTCATCGAGATTTCATTGAAAAGATCGGCTAATTTTTATTCCAGGAAAACAATGGTATATATGTGTAAAAACGCATCTAGTACAGCGAGGTTACTATACATTTGATGAATTCCTCAATGACAAGGTAGAATGGAAGCAGCCAGCCTCGCTCTCATCTCCCGCAAGATAGCAAAATGATTGTAAATGTTGATGTTGGAAAAGAGCAACTACTGAGTTTCTTGCCGGCTGTTCTCGGTAGAATCTGCTTTCCGAACCGGTGTTAGAGTCACACAAACATACATACTTGACGTTTCAAAAGTGCTTATAAAGTAGGCCTACTCCAAATAAATGAATTTGAATTTTGTTTTTTTTTTTTTTTAAATTTGAATGGAAAACAAACAAAAAAACGCGGACAAAACACGCGTGCAACAGCTTTTTTTTTATAAAATATTTTTTTATATAAAATTAAACTATTTTAAATAAAATTATAGTCTCCTTCATTTTGAAATCGGTTATAAATGAACTATTTCAACTACTTATGTGTGATACGCCCTTGAAATAAATATCACACGCCACTCAAGAAAAATGGTATTGTTTACTTTTTCGCAACGTTTTCGACGCGTGTAACGCAACACTAATCAGCGGTATTATATTATCTGTCCGTCTGTCTCACAGTGATGTAACCCATGAATATATGCCAAGGTTCCGATACAAGTTGCGGCTAGAGAAATGTTGATATATTAATTATGTTTTTTTAGTTATATGAATATACATATAACTGCACTGTCATACATTTAAAAAGCGGTGATAGCGCATTGGGTACCACACTTCACTTTCAGGAGGCTGAGTTCGAATCCCAGGACGCACTAACTTTGGTAAGTTATGTTTTAAGTAATTAAAATATCACTTGCTTCAACGGTGAAGGAAAATATCGTGAGGAGTCCTGCATGCCTGAGAGTTCTATATAATGTTCTCAAAGGTGTTTGGAGTTCACCAATCTACACTGGGCCGGCGTGGTGGACTACGACCTTAACCCCTTCTCATTGTGGGAGGAGACCCGTGCTCTGTAGTGGGTCGATAATTGGTTGATATGATGAAGTGGTAATGCAAAATCCATACCAAGCTTATAAATAAGAAAAAACGTATGTTTGTTTATTCGCTAACTATCCTCAACTACTGCTCTGATCTTGATAAAATTTGGCATATATAGACTTGGATATTTTGCTTACAGAACAATCCTTTTATAAAGTTAAGGATTACTTAAACGACAAAAAAGCTTGGTTGTGAATTGCTCTAACTTCATAGCTTAGTATTAATTTACTGTGAGATGGTGATTACAAAAAAATACCCAGCTAAGTTTGTTGTGGGTTCTTCTTAGGCCAGGGCGCGTTTGGAACGTTTGTAGCTTTAGGTTTAAGTGGGCGAACGAAGTTATCACCATCCCCTTACAATTGTGTAAACATATATGTTTGAACGTGATAGGCCTACATGAATAAAGGATTTTTGAATTTGAATTTTGAATTTGATATTGGATAAGTTTTATCCTGGAAAAGCAAATCATGCAAGGCTTAAGATCGTAATCGGTCTTGGTAAAATTTCACATGGAAATTTAAAAGAAATCTTGCAGTCACTATTGCTAGAGGGTGTTCTAATATAAATGATTTTAGAAAATAGAATTTGAAATTAGAATTTGAATAAGATGAAGTACTTTCCTAGTTTGCGACGCGTGGTCAATTAAATTGTTAACAAATGTAATAATTGTATAATGTGGCTGAATTAAACTCGTGTAGTGCACCCGCCAACTGCCTACGGTACGGTACGAATTGCAACAGGTCAACTAACTCTAGTGTCGAAATATCTCCAGAAGGTCTGCAATCTATTCGCTACATAAAGGTGGTGTTTTAAAGTTTACTTTCTTAGTAAGAAAAATTACGTTTTTCTTTTTTTTTATCATGCTCATCATGGTATCATGATCTTAAACTGTAGGTAGGTTTTGTATGATGGAAAGTTAGTTACTACTCTACTAAAGAAGACGTGCAGCTAGGCGATTTACTTACCACCAAGTCAGATTGCAGTCAAAGTAAATGGTGGTAGTAAATGGTGGTAACAATTCCCCGAACGAGCACTGTCACAAAAAGCTCTTCTTTTGATTGGCTGGTTCAAAATTAAATTAAACTCAATTTTATCAGACCACTTCAGTAACGCTAGCATAGGCTGGATACAAAAATTATGTCCCCTGACAACTAATAAAATTATTTGTCCAAGGCAACAGGGAGTTGGAGAAGCATACCCCCGTTTATTATTACACAAATATTATTTGGTTATTATTTCATCTCGTGCGCTCGAGATGAGAAAGCTTTGGGAGAAGATACAATAGGCATGGTGACAGTAACAAAGAATTGCTAAAATATTGTATTCATCTGGTGATATAATATGTTTCATGTGTAAAAAACGTATGTTTATTTTTGTTTCAAGTGAGATTGGAATTTATCTTCTATATACATAAAAATCAATGCAACTTTTCGTTATAATTTTATAACTCTAGAAAGGGCTCACCTATCGAAACCAAATGTTTAGGCTTTGTTCGGACTATTAAATAGATGGTTTATGTAAAGTTTGCACAAAATCGGTTGAGCGGTTCTTCATTTAACACATTTTTTGTAACTAATATATTCAATAAATGGCGGATCATTTTGTTAATGGGCGCAAATTGACAAATTTAAATTTCAGATGGAGATTGTGCTGTCAAATTGGAACTTTTTTCAGTGTTGACAGTATCATCATCTTGTTATTTATTGTTGGTCATTTAATTGTGGACATGCTTCGATTAAAGCAAAATTGTTTTTAATATGATTTCAATAAGAAATTCATCAAATGTAACCTCGCTGTATTGATGATGATATTGATGTGTTGTTACACATTTTTAAAGTTATGCATCGGTAGGTCTAGAATTACCTTAAGAATCATGTTGTAAAAGCGTATACTCAACCCCACAAAGGAGTTGTGCGCCTTTCGCAGACGATATGCAGATATCACTAATATATGTCCGTTTCTGTTAAGTTGATTCTTAATATCAGCTTTTTGTTTCTAAAGAGTATATTATTTTGTCTTACAAAGACTATCTATTCCTACTTGAAATAAATCTGTAACTGGAAGATTTCTGTACGTTTATTATATTTTGAAAATTTTGACCGGGGGATGTTTTTTTATCTTTTTACACAATTTACTTAAATCCAAAAAGTACATTATTTATAACAGTAAATAATTTACTTATTTACATTATATACTTACTTACATTATACACTTAAATACATTATATACTGAAGTACATTTTTTTCTTAAGACATAATTTTCTGCAGTTAATTTTTTACTTAAATACATTAATTAGTTCTTTACATTATATACTTACATACATTATTTACTTATCACCACTATTTTCTTAAGATAAATAATTTACTTAAGTACATTATGTGCTTATTTACATAATATATTTAAGTACATTATTTAATAAAGTACATTATATACTTAAGTACATTATCTACTTAAGTACATTATTTTATTTAGTACATTATTTACTTATTTACTAAAATACATAATAACCTTAAGTACATTATTTACTTAAGTACATTGTATACTTAAGTACATTATATACTTAAGTACAAAATTTATTAAAGTACATTATTTACTTATTTACATTATGTACTTGAATACATTATATACTTAAGTACTTATGTATTAAAGTTAATAATGAACTTAAGTATATAATGTATTTAAAAATATAATGCAAATAAGTAAATAATGTACTTAAGTAAATCATTAACTTGAGTATATAATGTATTTAAGTAAATATGTAATATATATAATGTAAATAAGTATATAATGTATTCAAGTTAATATGGTACTTAAGTAAATTATGTATTTAAGTACATAATGTTAATAAGTATATAATGTATTTAAGTATATAATGTACCCTAGTATAAAATGTACTAAAATATATAATGTATTCAAGTATATAATGTAAACAAGTTAATAATGTACTTAAGTAAATAATGTACTTAAGTATATAATGTACTTAAGTATATAATGTTCTTAAGAATATAATGTATTTAAGTATATAATGTAAATAAGTATATAATGTATTCAAGTAAATAATGTACTTAAGTAAAAAATATTTTTAAGTATATAACGTACTTAAGTAAATAACTTACTTAAATACATTAAATACTAAAGTACATTACAAACTTAAAAACATTATATACTTAAGTACATTATATACTTAAGTACATTATTTACTTAAGTACATTATTAACTTGTTTACATTATATACTTGAATACATTATATATTTAAGTACATTATATACTAGGGTACATTATATACTTAAATACATTATATACTTATTTACATTATATATATTACATATTTACTTAAATACATTATACACTCAAGTTAATGATTTACTTAAGTACATTATATACTTTAATACATTATATACTTAAATACATTATATAATAAAACACATTATTTACTTAAGTACATTATTTACTGAAATACATTATATACTTAAGTAAATTATTTACTTAAATACATTATTTACCTAAGTACATTATTAACTTATTTACATTATATACTTAAATAGATTATATAATAAAACACATTATAAACTTAAGTACATAATTTACTTAAGTATATTATTTACTTATTTACATTATTTACTTAAATACATAATTTACTTAAGTACATTATTTACTTAAATACATTATATGCTTATTTACATTTTATACTTTAATACATGTTATACTTAAGAACATTACATACTTTAATACATTATATACTTAAAAACATTATATACTTAAGTTCATAACTTACTTAAATACATAATATAATTAAGTACATTACTTAAGTACATTATATACTTAAATACAACATTTACTAAAGTACATTATTTACTTATTTACATTATGTACTTGAATACATTATATACTTAAGTACATAATATACTTAAGTACATTATTTACTGAAATATATTATTTACTTTAATACATTATATACTCAAGTAAATGATTTACTTAAGTACTTATGTATTTAAGTTAAAAATGAACTTAAGTATTTAATGTATTTAAATATATAATGTAAATAAGTAAATAATGTGATTAAGTACATTATGTACTTACGTACATTATTTACTTGGATACATTATATACTTTAGAACATTATATACTTAATTACTTTATATACTTAAGTACATTATATACTTAATTACATTATAAACTCATTTACATTATTTACTTAAATTCATTATTAACTTGAATACATTATAAACTTAAAAACATTATATACTTAAGTACATTATTTACTTATTTACATTATATACTTAAGTACATTATTTACTTAAATACAGCATATACTTATTAACATTATGCACTTAAGTACATTATTTACCAACTACATAATTTACTTAAGTACATTATATACCTAAGTAAATTATTTACTTAAGTACATTATTTACTTATTTACATTATATACTTTAATACATTATATACTTAAGTACATTATTTACTTGAATACATTATATACTTAAGTACATTATATACTTAAATATATTATATACTTTAATACATTATTTACTTAAGTACATTATATACTTAAGTTCATAACTTACTTAAATACATAATATAATTAAGTACATTACTTAAGTACACTATATACTTAAGTACATTATTTACTTGAGTACATTGTATACTTAAGTACATTATATACTTAAGTACAAAATTTACTAAACTACATTATTTACTTATTTACATTATGTACTTGAATACATTATATACCTAAAAACATTATATACTTAAATACATTATATACTTAAGTAAATTTTATACATTAGTACATTATTTACTTAAGTACATTATATACTAAAGTTCATAACTTACTTAAATACATAATATAATTAAGTACATTACTTAAGTACATTATATACTTAAGTACATTATTTACTTAAGTACATTGTATACTTAAGTACATTATATACTTAAGTACATTATATACTTAAGTACAAAATTTACTAAAGTACATGATTTACTTATTTACATTATGTACTTGAATACATTATATACTTTAGAACATTATATACTTAAGTACATTATATACTTTAGTACATTATTTACTTAAGTACATTATATACCTGAGTACATTATTTACTTTAGTACATTATATACTTAATTACATTATATACTTTAATACATTATATACCTAAGTTCATTATATACTTAAGTACATTATATACTTAAGTACATTATTTACTTAAATACATTATATACTTAAGTACATTATTTACTTAAATACAGCATATACTTATTAACATTATGCACTTAAGTACATTATTTACTTATTTACATTATATACTTTAATACATTATATACTTAAATACAGCATATACTTATTAACATTATGCACTTAAGTACATTATTTACTTATTTACATTATATACTTTAATACATTATATACTTAAGTACATTATTTACTTGAATACATTATATACTTAAGTACATTATATACTTAAATACATTATATACTTAAGTAAATAATATACTTTAGTACATTATTTACTTAACTACATTATATACTTAAGTCCATTATATACTGAAATACATTATATACTTAAGTAAATTATTTACCTTACTACATAATTTACTAATTTACATTATATACTTAAATACATTATATACTTAAGTACATTATTTACTTTAATACATTATATACTTAAGTACATTATTTACTTAAATACAGCATATACTTATTAACATTATGCACTTAAGTACATTATTTACCAACTACATAATTTACTTAAGTACATTATTAACTTATTTACATTATATACTTTAATACATTATATACTTAAGTACATTATATACTTAAGTACATTATTTACTTAAGTACATTATATACTTAAATACATTATATACTTTAGTACATTATTTACTTAAGTACATTATATACTTAAGTTCATAACTTACTTAAATACATAATATAAATAAGTACATTACTTAAGTACATTATATACTTAAGTATATTCAAAATTCAAATTCATTTATTTCAAGTAGGCCTACTTTATAAGCACTTTTGAAACGTCAAGTATGCATGTTTATGTGACTCTACCACCGGTTTGGAAAGCAGATTCTACCGAGAAGAGCCGGCAAGAAACTCAGTAGTTGCTCTTTTTCAACATCAATATTTACAATCATTTTGCTATCTTGCGGGAGATGAGAGCGAGGCTGGCTGCTTCCATTCTACCTTGTCATTGAGGAATTCATCAAATGTATAGTAACCTCGCTGTACTAGATGCGTTTTTACACATTTTTTAAATGTATGCATTGGTAGGTCAAGAATTTCCTTAGGAATCATGTTGTAAAAGCGTATACTCAACCCCACAAAGGAGTTCTGCACCTTTCGCAGACAATAAGCAGATATCACTAATTTATGACCGTTTCTGGTAAGTCGATTGTTAATTTCAGCTTTTGATTTATAAAGAGTAATATTTTGCCTCACAAAGACTATATTATTATAAATGTATTGCGAAGCTACTGTAAGAATACCTATTTGTTTAAATTTTTCACGAAGCGATTCGCGTGATCCAAGTTTATATATTGATCGTACGGCTCTTTTCTGTAGTATAAATATACTTTCAATATCTGCAGCTTTTCCCCACAGCAAGATGCCATAGGACATAATACTGTGAAAGTATGCGAAATAAACAAGCCTAGCTGTTTCAACATCGGTAAGCTGTCTAATTTTCCTGATTGCATATGCAGCTGAGCTGAGTTTACTCGCTAGGCTTTCTATATGGGTACCCCACTGTAGCTTACAATCTAAGGTCACTCCTTGAAAAACAGTGGAGTTTTCTATTTCAAGTGTTTCTCCATTTATTATGATGTTTTTATCAATTTTTTTTACGTTAGGCAAAACAAATTCCAAACACTTAGTTTTTTTTGCATTTAAAAGTAAGTTATTAACAGTAAACCAGTCTGACACATGTTTCAAAGCACGGTTTATTATTTACTGAAATATATTATTTACATTATATACTCAAGTAAATGATTTACTTAAGTACTTATGTATTTAAGTTAATAATGAACTTAAGTATATAATGCAAATAAGTAAATAATGTACTTAAGTAAATCATTTACTTGAGTATATAATGTATTTAAGTAAATATGTAATATATATAAAGTAAATAAGTATATAATGTATTCAAGTTAATAATGTACTTAAGTAAATTATGTATTTAAGTACATAATGTTAATAAGTATATAATGTACCCTAGTATATAATATACTTAAATATATAATGTAAACAAGTTTATAATTTACTTAAGTAAATAATGTACTTAAGTATATAATGTTCTTAAGTATATAATGTATTTAAGTATATAATGTATTAAATAAATAATTTACTTAAGTATATAATGTAATAAAGTATAAAATGTAAATAAGTTCATAATGTTTTTAGGTAAATAATGTACTTAAGTAAATTATGTATTTAAGTACATAATGTTAATAAGTATATAATGTATTTAAGTATATAATGTACCCTAGTATATAATATACTTAAATATATAATATAAACAAGTTTATAATGTACTTAAGTAAATAATGTACTTAAGTATATAATGTTCTTAAGTATATAATGTATTAAAGTATATAATGTATTTAAGTATATAATGTATTCAAGTAAATAATTTTTTTAAGTATATAATGTAATAAAGTATAAAATGTAAATAAGTTCATAATGTTTTTAGGTAAATAATGTACTTAAGTATATAATGTACTTAAGTATATAATATACTAAGGTATATAATCTATTTAAGTATATAATGTAAATAAGTATATTATGTATTCAAGTAAATAATGTACTTAAGTAAATAATATGTTTAAGTATATAACGTACTTAAGTATATAATGTATTTAAGTACATGTACTTAAGTATATAATGTATTTAAGTATATAATGTACTTAGGAATATAATATACCAAAGTTTATAATGTATTTAAGTAAATAATGTACTTAGGTATATAATGTATGAAAGTATATAATGTAAATAAGTAAACTATGTAGTAAGGTAAATAATGTACTTAAGTGCATAATGTTAATAAGTATAAAATGTATTTAAGTAAATAATATTTTTAAGTATATAATGTACTTAAGTATATAATGTATTTAAGTATATAATGTACTTAAGTAAATAATGTACTAAAGTATATAATGTACTTAAATATATAATGTATTTAAGTATATAATGTACTTAAGTATATAATGTTAATAAGTAAATAATGTACTTAAGTATATAATGTACTTAAGTAAATAATGTACTCAAGTATATAATGTACTCAAGTAAATAATGTACTTAAGTATATAATGTAAGTAAGTATATAATGTACTTAAGTATATAATGTAAATAAGTATATAATGTTAATAAGTATAAAATGTAAATCAGTATATAATGTCCTTAAGTATATAAAGTACTTAAGTGCATAATGTTAATAAGTATATAATGTATTTAAGTAAATAATATTTTTAAGTATGTAATGTACTTAAGTATATAATGTATTAAAGTATATAATGTACTTAAGTATATAATGTACTTAAGTAAATAATGTACTAAAGTATATAATGTACTTAAATATATAATGTATTTAAGTATATAATGTACTTAAGTATCTAATGTTAATAAGTAAATAATGTACTTAAGTATATAATGTACTTAAGTAAATAATGTACTTAAGTAAATAATGTACTCAAATATATAATGTACTTAAGTAAATAATGTACTCAAGTATATAATGTACTCAAGTAAATAATGTACTGAAGTAAATAATGTACTTTAGTATATAATACTTTAGTATATATTGTATTTAAGTAAATAATGTACTTAAGTATATAATGTAAATAATTATATAATGTAAATAAGTATATAATGTATTAAAGTATATAATGTTAATAAGTATATAATGTACTTAAGTATATAATGTAAATAAGTATATAATGCGTTTAAGTAAATAATGTACTTAAGTAAATAATGTAAATAAGTATATAATGTACTAAAGTATATAATGTACTGAAGTAAATAATGTACTTAAGTATATAATGTAAATAAGTATATAATGTATTTAAGTATATAATGTAAATAAGTATATAATGTACTTAAGTAAATAATGTACTTAAGTATATAATGCGTTTAAGAAAATAATGTACTTAAGTATATAAGGGTTAAAACCGGAAGTGATCACCGTATGGTAAGAGGCACATTGAGTATAAACGTTCAACTTGAAAGAGTCAGACTGGTGAAGTCTACACTCCGGCCTACTCGTGCCCATATTCAAAACCCCGAGAGAACTAGAACTACAGAACCGGTTCGGTTGCCTAGCAGATTGCGACACTGTGGACGATTTGAACAACAGGCTGGTGGAAACTGTCCAAACAGTCGGGTCCAAATTCTACAAGACCCACCGTAGAAACAAGGCCAATAGGTTCTCAACCAATACACTCAAGCTTATGACGGAGAGGCAAGAGATGAGACTACAGTCTATAGCAGACGCGTCCGCTTACCGGCGGATTAATAGGCAGATCTCTAAATCACAGACTCGTGATATGCGGCACTTCAATACAGAGCGTATTAAAAATGCCATCGAGCAAAACAGAGGCTCTAAAGTGTTTGCTAGAGATCTGTCTATCGGTCAGAGCCAGTTGATGCGACTGAAGACCAATAATGGTAGTCTTGTCTCTTCCAAACCTGAGATCTTGGGTGAGGTTGAGAACTTTTATGGACAGTTATACACCACAGTACAGACGCCTGTTGAAGATTTGGCTAAGGATCCTAGAGCCAAATTAACTCGACACTATACCGAAGATATCCCAGACGTCAGCCTATACGAGATAAGTGTGGCTCTCAAGCAGCTTAGAAATGGCAAGGCGCCGGGTGATGACGGAATAACGGCAGAACTCCTGAAGGCAGGTGGAAAACCGATACTGAAAGTCCTTCAGCGATTGTTTGATTCCGTTATTCACCAAGGCACAACGCCAGAGGCATGGCACAGGAGTGTGGTGGTTCTGTTCTTCAAAAAAGCTGATAATACCTTGTTGAAGAATTACAGACCCATCTCGCTGCTGAGTCATATCTACAAGCTGTTTTCGAGAGTCATTACGAATCGTCTCGCTCGTAGGTTTGATGACTTCCAGCCTCCCGAACAAGCCGGTTTCCGTAAGGGCTTTAGTACCATAGACCACATTCATACGCTGCGGCAGGTTATACAGAAGACTGAAGAGTATAACCGGCCACTTTGCTTAGCGTTTGTGGACTATGAAAAAGCCTTTGATTCGGTGGAAACTTGGGCTGTGTTTAGGTCACTGCAGAGATGCCGAATTGACTACCGGTATATCCAAGTGTTGCAGTGTTTGTACAAAAACGCCACTATGTCAGTTCGTATACAGGATCAGGCTACGAGACCAATCCAATTGCAGCGAGGCGTGCGACAGGGAGATGTTATCTCCCCGAAACTATTTACCGCTGCGTTGGAGGACATCTTTAAGCTTCTGGATTGGAACGGACTTGGCATCAACATTAACGGCGAGTACATCACTCAACTTCAGTTTGCCGACGATATAGTCATAATGGCAGAGACTCTGGGAGACCTAAATACGATGCTCAATGGCCTCAGCAGAGCTTCTCAACAGGTTGGCCTACGAATGAACATGAGCAAGACGAAGATTATGTCTAATGCTCTTGTTCCGCTTCAACCAGTAATCGTTGAGAACACTGCACTCGAAATTGTTGACGAATACGTATACCTAGGACACACGATCCAGTTAGGTAGGTCCAATTTCGAGAAGGAGGTGAACCGCCGAATCCAACTCGGATGGGCAGCGTTCGGGAAACTTCGTGCCATCTTTTCGTCAAAAATCCCTCAGTGCATGAAGACGAAAGTCTTCGAACAGTGCGTGTTGCCAGTGATGACCTATGGCTCTGAAACATGGTCGTTAACTATGGGCCTCATAAGAAGGCTTAGAGTCACTCAGCGGGCGATGGAGAGAGCTATGCTCGGAGTATCTCTACGCGATCGAATCAGAAATGTGGAGATTCGTAGAAGAACCAAAGTTACCGACATAGCTCAACGAGTCGCGAAGCTTAAGTGGCAAAAGGGCCGGGCACATAGTTCGGAGAAAGGATGGACGTTGGGGTTCCAAGGTGCTGTAATGGCAGCCCCGTACTGGTAAGCGCAGCGTTGGTCGACCCCCAACGAGGTGGACAGACGACATTAAGCGCGTCGCAGGTAGCCGTTGGATCCAAGCGGCTCAGAATCGTGGAACTTGGAACTCCCTACAAAAGACCTATGTCCAGCAGTGGACGTCTATCGGTTGATCTGATGATGATGATGATGAAGTATATAATGTAAGTTAGTAAATAATGTACTTAAGTATATAATGTAAATAAGTATATAATGTACTTAAGTAAATAATGTACTTAAGTATATAATGTACTTAAATAAATAATGTACTTTAGTATATAATGTACTGAAGTAAATAATGTACTTAAGTATTTAATACTTTACTATATAATGTATTTAAGTAAATAATGTACTTTAGTAAATGATGTACTTAAGTATATAATGTAAATAAATATATAATGTATTAAAGTATATAATGTATGAAAGTATATAATGTAAATAAGTAAACTATGTAGTAAGGTAAATAATGTACTTAAGTGCATAATGTTAATAAGTATATAATGTATTTAAGTAAATAATATTTTTAAGTATATAATGTACTTAAGTATATAATGTATTTAAGTATATAATGTACTTAAGTATATAATGTACTTAAGTAAATAATGTACTAAAGTATATAATGTACTTAAATATATAATGTATTTAAGTATATAATGTACTTAAGTATATAATGTGCTTAAGTAAATAATAAACTTAAGTATATAATGTACTTAAGTAAATAATGTACTCAAGTATATAATGTACTCAAGTAAATAATGTACTTAAGTATATAATGTAAATAAGCATATAATGTACTCAAGTATATAATGTACTTAAGTAAATAATGTACCTAAGTATATAATGTACTTAAGTATATAATGTAAATAAGTATATAATGTAAGTAAGTATATAATGTACTTAAGTATATAATGTAAATAAGTATATAATGTAAATAAGTATATAATGTACTAAAGTGCATAATGTTAATAAGTATAAAATGAATTTTAGTAAATAATATTTTTAAGTATATAATGTACTTAAGTATTTTATGTATTTAAGTATATAATGTACTTAAGTATATAATGTACTTAAGTAAATAATGTACTAAATTATATAATGTACTTAAATATATAATGTATTTAAGTATATAATGTACTTAAGTGTCTAATGTTAATAAGTAAATAATGTACTTAAGTATATAATGTACTCAAGTAAATAATGTACTGAAGTAAATAATGTACTTAAATATATAATGTATTTAAGTATATAATGTACTTAAGTATCTAATGTTAATAAGTAAATAATGTACTTAAGAAAATAATGTACTTAAGTATATAATACTTTAGTATATAATGTATTTAAGTAAATAATGTATTTTAGTAAATAATGTACTTAAGTATATAATGTAAATAATTATATAATGTAAATAAGTATATAATATATTTAAGTATATAATGTAAATAAGTATATAATGTACTTAAGTATATAATGTAAATAAGTATATAATGTACTTAAGTATATAATATAAATAAGTATATAATGTACTTAAGTAAATAATGTACTTAAGTATATAATGCGTTTAAGAAAATAATGTACTTTAAGTATATAATGTAAGTTAGTAAATAATGTACTTAAGTATATAAAGTAAATAAGTATATAATGTACTTAAGTATATAATGTACTTGAGTAAATAATGTACTTAAGTAAATAATGTAAATAAGTATATAATGTACTAAAGTATATAATGTTCTAAAGTAAATAATGTACTTAAGTATATAATGTACTTTAGTATATAATGTACTGAAGTAAATAATGTACTTAAGTATATAATGTAAATAAGTATATAATGTATTTAAGTATATAATGTAAATAAGTATATAATGTACTTAAGTATATAATGTACTTGAGTAAATAATGTACTTAAGTATATAATGTACCTAAGTAAATAATGTACTTTAGTATATAATGTACTGAAGTATATAATGCGTTTAAATAAATAATGTTAATAAGTATATAATGTATTAAAGTATATAATGTACTCAAGTATATAATGTAAATAATTATATAATTTACTGAAGTAAATAATGTACTTAAGTATATAATACTTTAGTATATAATGTATTAAAGTAAATAATGTACTTAAGTATATAATGTAAATAATTATATAATGTAAATAAGTATATAATGTATTTAAGTATATAATGTAAATAAGTATATAATGTACTTAAGTAAATAATGTACTTAAGTATATAATGCGTTTAAGTAAATAATGTAAAAAATGTATATAATGTAAATAAGTATATAATGTACTTAAGTAAATAATGTACTTAAGTATATAATGTACTTAAGTAAATAATGTACTTTAGTTTATAATGTACTGAAGTAAATAATGTACTTAAGTATATAATACTTTAGTATATAATGTATTTAAGTATATAATGTACTTAAGTAAATAATGTAAATAAGTATACAATGTACTAAAGTATCTAATGTAAATAAGTATATAATGAAAATAATTATATAATGTACTTAAGTATATAATGTAAATAAATATAATGTGTTTAAGTAAACAATGTACTTAAGTAAATAATGTAAATAAGTATATAATGTACTAAAGTATATAATAAACTAAAGTATATAATGAACTTAAGTAAATAATGTACTTTAGTATATAATGTACTGAAGTAAATAATGTAAAAAATGTATATAATTTAAATAAGTATATAATGTATTTAAGTATATAATATAAATAAGTATATAATGTACTTAACTATATAATGCGTTTAAGAAAATAATGTACTTAAGTATATAATGTAAATAAGTATATAATGTACTTAAGTATATAATGTACTTAAGTAAATAATGTAAATAAGTATACAATGTACTAAAGTATCTAATGTAAATAAGTATATAATGAAAATAATTATATAATGTACTTAAGTATATAATAAACTAAAGTATATAATGAACTTAAATAAATAATGTACTTTAGTATATAATGTACTGAAGTAAATAATGTACTTAAGTATATAATGTAAATAAGTATATAATGTATTTAAGTATATAATATAAATAAGTATATAATGTACTTAAGTAAATAATGTACTTAACTATATAATGCGTTTAAGAAAATAATGTACTTAAGTATATAATGTAAATAAGTATATAATGTACTTAAGTATATAATGTACTTAAGTAAATAATGTACTTAAGTATATAATGAACTTAAGTAAATAATGTACTTTAGTATATAATGTACTGAAGTAAATAATGTACTTAAGTATATAATACTTTAGTATATAATGTATTCAAGTAAATAATGTACTTTAGTAAATGATGTACTTAAGTATATAATGTAAATAAGTATATAATGTATTAAAGTATATAATGTAAATAAGTATATATTGTAAGTGAGTATATAATGTACTTAAGTAAATAATGTAAATAAGTATATGATGTACTAAAGTATATAATGTTCTTAAGTATATAATGTACTAAAGTATCTAATGTAAATAAGTATATAATGTATTTAAGTAAATAATGTACTTTAGTAAATAATGTACTTAAGTATATAATTTAAATAAATATATAATGTACTTAAGTATATAATGTACTAAAGTATCTAATGTTAATAAGTATATAATGTTCTTAAGTATATAATGCAAGTAAGTATATAATGTACTGAAGTAAATAATGTACTTAAGTATATAATACTTTAGTATATAATGTATTTAAATAAATAATGTACTTAAGTAAATAATGTACTTAAGTATATAATGTAAATAAGTATATAATGTACTTAAGTATATAATGTACTAAAGTATCTAATGTAAATAAGTATATAATGTATTTAAGTATAAAATGTAAATAAGTATATAATGTACTTAAGTAAATAATGTTCTTAAGTAAATAATAAACTTAAGTATATAATGTATTTAAGTAAATAATGTACTTTAGTAAATAATGTTCTTAAGTATATAATGTAAATAAGTATATAATGTACTTAAGTATATAATGTACTAAAGTATCTAATGTAAATAAGTATATAATGTTCTTAAGTATATAATGTACTGAAGTAAATAATGTACTTTAGTAAATGATGTACTTAAGTATATAATGTATTAAAGTATATAATGTTCTTAAGTAAATAATGAACTTAAGTATATAATACTTTAGTATATAATGTATTTAAGTAAATAATGTATTTTAGTAAATAATGTACTTAAGTTTATTATGTATTTAAGTATATAATGTAAATAAGTATATAATGTTCTTAAGTATATAATGCAAGTAAGTATATAATGTACTTAAGTATATAATGTACTAAAGTATCTAATGTAAATAAGTATATAATGTAAATAAGTATATAATGTACTTAAGTATATAATGTACTTAAGTAAATAATGTAAATAAGTATATAATGTACTAAAGTATCTAATGTAAATAAGTATATAATGTTCTTAAGTATATAATGCAAGTAAGTATATAATGTACTTAAGTATATAATGTAAGAAAGTATATAATGTAAGTTAGTAAATAATGTATTTAAGTATATAATGTAAATAAGTATATAATGTACTTAAGTAAAAAATGTACTAAGTATATAATGTACTTAAGTAAATAATGTACTTAAGTATATAATGTACTTAAGTAAATAATGTACTTAAGTATATAATGTAAATAAGTATATAATGTACTTAAGTATATAATGTACTTAAGTAAATAATGTACTTAAGTATTTAATGTACTTAAGTATATAATGTAAATAAGTTTATAATGTAAATTAGTATATAATGTATTTAAGTATATAATGTTAATAAGTAAATAATGTACTTAAGTATATAATGCGTTTCAGAAAATAATGTACTTAAGTATATAATGTAAATAAGTATATAATGTACTTAAGTATATAATGTACTTGAGTAAATAATGAACTTAAGTATATAATGTACTTAAGTAAATAATGTACTTTAGTATATAATGTACTGAAGTATATAATGCGTTTAAGTAAATAATGTTAATAAGTATATAATGTACTAAAGTATATAATGTACTTAAGTATATAATGTAAATAAGTATATAATGAAAATAAGTATATAATGTTTTAAAGTATATAATGTACTCAAGTATATAATGTACTTAAGTAAATAAAAGTAATGTAAATAAGTATATAATGTAAATAATTATATAATTTACTTAAGTAAATAATGTACTTTAGTATATAATGAACTGAAGTAAATAATGTACTTAAGTATATAATACTTTAGTATATAATGTATTTAAGTAAATAATGTACTTAAGTATAAAATGTAAATAATTATATAATGTACTTAAGTATATAATGTATTTAAGTATATAATGTTAATAAGTATATAATGTACTTAAGTAAATAATGTACTTAAGTATATAATGCGTTTAAGAAAATAATGTACTTAAGTATATAATGTAAATAAGTATATAATGTACTTAAGTATATAATGTACTTGAGTAAATAATGAACTTAAGTATATAATGTACTTAAGTAAATAATGTACTTTAGTATATAATGTACTGAAGTAAATAATGTACTTAAGTATATAATGTAAATAAGTATATAATGTATTTAAGTATATAATATAAATAAGTATATAATGTACTTAAGTAAATAATGTACTTAACTATATAATGCGTTTAAGAAAATAATGTACTTAAGTATATAATGTAAATAAGTATATAATGTACTTAAGTATATAATGTACTTAAGTAAATAATGTACTTAAGTATATAATGTACTTAAGTAAATAATGTACTTTAGTATATAATGTACTGAAGTAAATAATGTACTTAAGTATATAATACTTTAGTATATAATGTATTCAAGTAAATAATGTACTTTAGTAAATGATGTACTTAAGTATATAATGTAAATAAGTATATAATGTATTAAAGTATATAATGTAAATAAGTATATATTGTAAGTGAGTATATAATGTACTTAAGTAAATAATGTAAATAAATATATGATGTACTAAAGTATATAATGTTCTTAAGTATATAATGTACTAAAGTATCTAATGTAAATAAGTATATAATGTATTTAAGTAAATAATGTACTTTAGTAAATAATGTACTTAAGTATATAATTTAAATAAATATATAATGTACTTAAGTATATAATGTACTAAAGTATCTAATGTAAATAAGTATATAATGTTCTTAAGTATATAATGCAAGTAAGTATATAATGTACTGAAGTAAATAATGTACTTAAGTATATAATACTTTAGTATATAATGTATTTAAGTAAATAATTTACTAAAGTAAATAATGTACTTAAGTATATAATGTAAATAAGTATATAATGTACTTAAGTATATAATGTACTAAAGTATCTAATGTAAATAAGTATATAATGTATTTAAGTATATAATGTAAATAAGTATATAATATACTTAAGTAAATAATGTTCTTAAGTAAATAATAAACTTAAGTATATAATGTAAATAAGTATATAATGTTCTTAAGTATATAATGCAAGTAAGTATATAATGTACTTAAGTATATAATGTAAGTAAGTATATAATGTAAGTTAGTAAATAATGTACTTAAGTATATAATGTAAATAACTATATAATGTACTTAAGTAAATAATGTACTTAAGTATATAATGTACTTAAATAAATAATGTACTTTAGTATATAATGTACTGAAGTAAATAATGTACTTAAGTATTTAATACTTTACTATATAATGTATTTAAGTAAATAATGTACTTTAGTAAATGATGTACTTAAGTATATAATGTAAATAAATATATAATGTATTAAAGTATATAATGTATGAAAGTATATAATGTAAATAAGTAAACTATGTAGTAAGGTAAATAATGTACTTAAGTGCATAATGTTAATAAGTATATAATGTATTTAAGTAAATAATATTTTTAAGTATATAATGTACTTAAGTATATAATGTATTTAAGTATATAATGTACTTAAGTATATAATGTACTTAAGTAAATAATGTACTAAAGTATATAATGTACTTAAATATATAATGTATTTAAGTATATAATGTACTTAAGTATATAATGTGCTTAAGTAAATAATAAACTTAAGTATATAATGTACTTAAGTAAATAATGTACTCAAGTATATAATGTACTCAAGTAAATAATGTATTTAAGTATATAATGTAAATAAGTATATAATGTAAGTAAGTATATAATGTACTTAAGTATATAATGTAAATAAGTATATAATGTAAATAAGTATATAATGTACTTAAGTGCATAATGTTAATAAGTATAAAATGAATTTTAGTAAATAATATTTTTAAGTATATAATGTACTTAAGTATTTTATGTATTTAAGTATATAATGTACTTAAGTATATAATGTACTTAAGTAAATAATGTACTAAATTATATAATGTACTTAAATATATAATGTATTTAAGTATATAATGTACTTAAGTGTCTAATGTTAATAAGTAAATAATGTACTTAAGTATATAATGTACTCAAGTAAATAATGTACTGAAGTAAATAATGTACTTAAATATATAATGTATTTAAGTATATAATGTACTTAAGTATCTAATGTTAATAAGTAAATAATGAACTTAAGAAAATAATGTACTTAAGTATATAATACTTTAGTATATAATGTATTTAAGTAAATAATGTATTTTAGTAAATAATGTACTTAAGTATATAATGTAAATAATTATATAATGTAAATAAGTATATAATATATTTAAGTATATAATGTAAATAAGTATATAATGTACTTAAGTATATAATGTAAATAAGTATATAATGTACTTAAGTATATAATATAAATAACTATATAATGTACTTAAGTAAATAATGTACTTAAGTATATAATGTACTTAAATAAATAATGTACTTTAGTATATAATGTACTGAAGTAAATAATGTACTTAAGTATTTAATACTTTACTATATAATGTATTTAAGTAAATAATGTACTTTAGTAAATGATGTACTTAAGTATATAATGTAAATAAATATATAATGTATTAAAGTATATAATGTATGAAAGTATATAATGTAAATAAGTAAACTATGTAGTAAGGTAAATAATGTACTTAAGTGCATAATGTTAATAAGTATATAATGTATTTAAGTAAATAATATTTTTAAGTATATAATGTACTTAAGTATATAATGTATTTAAGTATATAATGTACTTAAGTATATAATGTACTTAAGTAAATAATGTACTAAAGTATATAATGTACTTAAATATATAATGTATTTAAGTATATAATGTACTTAAGTATATAATGTGCTTAAGTAAATAATAAACTTAAGTATATAATGTACTTAAGTAAATAATGTACTCAAGTATATAATGTACTCAAGTAAATAATGTAATTAAGTATATAATGTAAATAAGTATATAATGTAAGTAAGTATATAATGTACTTAAGTATATAATGTAAATAAGTATATAATGTAAATAAGTATATAATGTACTTAAGTGCATAATGTTAATAAGTATAAAATGAATTTTAGTAAATAATATTTTTAAGTATATAATGTACTTAAGTATTTTATGTATTTAAGTATATAATGTACTTAAGTATATAATGTACTTAAGTAAATAATGTACTAAATTATATAATGTACTTAAATATATAATGTATTTAAGTATATAATGTACTTAAGTGTCTAATGTTAATAAGTAAATAATGTACTTAAGTATATAATGTACTCAAGTAAATAATGTACTGAAGTAAATAATGTACTTAAATATATAATGTATTTAAGTATATAATGTACTTAAGTATCTAATGTTAATAAGTAAATAATGAACTTAAGAAAATAATGTACTTAAGTATATAATACTTTAGTATATAATGTATTTAAGTAAATAATGTATTTTAGTAAATAATGTACTTAAGTATATAATGTAAATAATTATATAATGTAAATAAGTATATAATATATTTAAGTATATAATGTAAATAAGTATATAATGTACTTAAGTATATAATGTATATAAGTATATAATGTACTTAAGTATATAATATAAATAAGTATATAATGTACTTAAGTAAATAATGTACTTAAGTATATAATGCGTTTAAGAAAATAATGTACTTTAAGTATATAATGTAAGTTAGTAAATAATGTACTTAAGTATATAAAGTAAATAAGTATATAATGTACTTAAGTATATAATGTACTTGAGTAAATAATGTAAATAAGTATACAATGTACTAAAGTATCTAATGTAAATAAGTATATAATGAAAATAATTATATAATGTACTTAAGTATATAATGTAAATAAATATAATGTGTTTAAGTAAACAATGTACTTAAGTAAATAATGTAAATAAGTATATAATGTACTAAAGTATATAATAAACTAAAGTATATAATGAACTTAAATAAATAATGTACTTTAGTATATAATGTACTGAAGTAAATAATGTACTTAAGTATATAATGTAAATAAGTATATAATGTATTTAAGTATATAATATAAATAAGTATATAATGTACTTAAGTAAATAATGTACTTAACTATATAATGCGTTTAAGAAAATAATGTACTTAAGTATATAATGTAAATAAGTATATAATGTACTTAAGTATATAATGTACTTAAGTAAATAATGTACTTAAGTATATAATGAACTTAAGTAAATAATGTACTTTAGTATATAATGTACTGAAGTAAATAATGTACTTAAGTATATAATACTTTAGTATATAATGTATTCAAGTAAATAATGTACTTTAGTAAATGATGTACTTAAGTATATAATGTAAATAAGTATATAATGTATTAAAGTATATAATGTAAATAAGTATATATTGTAAGTGAGTATATAATGTACTTAAGTAAATAATGTAAATAATTATATAATGTACTTAAGTATATAATGTAAATAAATATAATGTGTTTAAGTAAACAATGTACTTAAGTAAATAATGTAAATAAGTATATAATGTACTAAAGTATATAATAAACTAAAGTATATAATGAACTTAAATAAATAATGTACTTTAGTATATAATGTACTGAAGTAAATAATGTACTTAAGTATATAATGTAAATAAGTATATAATGTATTTAAGTATATAATATAAATAAGTATATAATGTACTTAAGTAAATAATGTACTTAACTATATAATGCGTTTAAGAAAATAATGTACTTAAGTATATAATGTAAATAAGTATATAATGTACTTAAGTATATAATGTACTTAAGTAAATAATGTACTTAAGTATATAATGAACTTAAGTAAATAATGTACTTTAGTATATAATGTACTGAAGTAAATAATGTACTTAAGTATATAATACTTTAGTATATAATGTATTCAAGTAAATAATGTACTTTAGTAAATGATGTACTTAAGTATATAATGTAAATAAGTATATAATGTATTAAAGTATATAATGTAAATAAGTATATATTGTAAGTGAGTATATAATGTACTTAAGTAAATAATGTAAATAAGTATATGATGTACTAAAGTATATAATGTTCTTAAGTATATAATGTACTAAAGTATCTAATGTAAATAAGTATATAATGTATTTAAGTAAATAATGTACTTTAGTAAATAATGTACTTAAGTATATAATTTAAATAAATATATAATGTACTTAAGTATATAATGTACTAAAGTATCTAATGTTAATAAGTATATAATGTTCTTAAGTATATAATGCAAGTAAGTATATAATGTACTGAAGTAAATAATGTACTTAAGTATATAATACTTTAGTATATAATGTATTTAAATAAATAATGTACTTAAGTAAATAATGTACTTAAGTATATAATGTAAATAAGTATATAATGTACTTAAGTATATAATGTACTAAAGTATCTAATGTAAATAAGTATATAATGTATTTAAGTATAAAATGTAAATAAGTATATAATGTACTTAAGTAAATAATGTTCTTAAGTAAATAATAAACTTAAGTATATAATGTATTTAAGTAAATAATGTACTTTAGTAAATAATGTTCTTAAGTATATAATGTAAATAAGTATATAATGTACTTAAGTATATAATGTACTAAAGTATCTAATGTAAATAAGTATATAATGTTCTTAAGTATATAATGTACTGAAGTAAATAATGTACTTTAGTAAATGATGTACTTAAGTATATAATGTATTAAAGTATATAATGTTCTTAAGTAAATAATGAACTTAAGTATATAATACTTTAGTATATAATGTATTTAAGTAAATAATGTATTTTAGTAAATAATGTACTTAAGTTTATTATGTATTTAAGTATATAATGTAAATAAGTATATAATGTTCTTAAGTATATAATGCAAGTAAGTATATAATGTACTTAAGTATATAATGTACTAAAGTATCTAATGTAAATAAGTATATAATGTAAATAAGTATATAATGTACTTAAGTATATAATGTACTTAAGTAAATAATGTAAATAAGTATATAATGTACTAAAGTATCTAATGTAAATAAGTATATAATGTTCTTAAGTATATAATGCAAGTAAGTATATAATGTACTTAAGTATATAATGTAAGAAAGTATATAATGTAAGTTAGTAAATAATGTATTTAAGTATATAATGTAAATAAGTATATAATGTACTTAAGTAAAAAATGTACTAAGTATATAATGTACTTAAGTAAATAATGTACTTAAGTATATAATGTACTTAAGTAAATAATGTACTTAAGTATATAATGTAAATAAGTATATAATGTACTTAAGTATATAATGTACTTAAGTAAATAATGTACTTAAGTATTTAATGTACTTAAGTATATAATGTAAATAAGTTTATAATGTAAATTAGTATATAATGTATTTAAGTATATAATGTTAATAAGTAAATAATGTACTTAAGTATATAATGCGTTTCAGAAAATAATGTACTTAAGTATATAATGTAAATAAGTATATAATGTACTTAAGTATATAATGTACTTGAGTAAATAATGAACTTAAGTATATAATGTACTTAAGTAAATAATGTACTTTAGTATATAATGTACTGAAGTATATAATGCGTTTAAGTAAATAATGTTAATAAGTATATAATGTACTAAAGTATATAATGTACTTAAGTATATAATGTAAATAAGTATATAATGAAAATAAGTATATAATGTTTTAAAGTATATAATGTACTCAAGTATATAATGTACTTAAGTAAATAAAAGTAATGTAAATAAGTATATAATGTAAATAATTATATAATTTACTTAAGTAAATAATGTACTTTAGTATATAATGAACTGAAGTAAATAATGTACTTAAGTATATAATACTTTAGTATATAATGTATTTAAGTAAATAATGTACTTAAGTATAAAATGTAAATAATTATATAATGTACTTAAGTATATAATGTATTTAAGTATATAATGTTAATAAGTATATAATGTACTTAAGTAAATAATGTACTTAAGTATATAATGCGTTTAAGAAAATAATGTACTTAAGTATATAATGTAAATAAGTATATAATGTACTTAAGTATATAATGTACTTGAGTAAATAATGAACTTAAGTATATAATGTACTTAAGTAAATAATGTACTTTAGTATATAATGTACTGAAGTAAATAATGTACTTAAGTATATAATGTAAATAAGTATATAATGTATTTAAGTATATAATATAAATAAGTATATAATGTACTTAAGTAAATAATGTACTTAACTATATAATGCGTTTAAGAAAATAATGTACTTAAGTATATAATGTAAATAAGTATATAATGTACTTAAGTATATAATGTACTTAAGTAAATAATGTACTTAAGTATATAATGTACTTAAGTAAATAATGTACTTTAGTATATAATGTACTGAAGTAAATAATGTACTTAAGTATATAATACTTTAGTATATAATGTATTCAAGTAAATAATGTACTTTAGTAAATGATGTACTTAAGTATATAATGTAAATAAGTATATAATGTATTAAAGTATATAATGTAAATAAGTATATATTGTAAGTGAGTATATAATGTACTTAAGTAAATAATGTAAATAAATATATGATGTACTAAAGTATATAATGTTCTTAAGTATATAATGTACTAAAGTATCTAATGTAAATAAGTATATAATGTATTTAAGTAAATAATGTACTTTAGTAAATAATGTACTTAAGTATATAATTTAAATAAATATATAATGTACTTAAGTATATAATGTACTAAAGTATCTAATGTAAATAAGTATATAATGTTCTTAAGTATATAATGCAAGTAAGTATATAATGTACTGAAGTAAATAATGTACTTAAGTATATAATACTTTAGTATATAATGTATTTAAGTAAATAATTTACTAAAGTAAATAATGTACTTAAGTATATAATGTAAATAAGTATATAATGTACTTAAGTATATAATGTACTAAAGTATCTAATGTAAATAAGTATATAATGTATTTAAGTATATAATGTAAATAAGTATATAATATACTTAAGTAAATAATGTTCTTAAGTAAATAATAAACTTAAGTATATAATGTAAATAAGTATATAATGTTCTTAAGTATATAATGCAAGTAAGTATATAATGTACTTAAGTATATAATGTAAGTAAGTATATAATGTAAGTTAGTAAATAATGTACTTAAGTATATAATGTAAATAACTATATAATGTACTTAAGTAAATAATGTACTTAAGTATATAATGTACTTAAATAAATAATGTACTTTAGTATATAATGTACTGAAGTAAATAATGTACTTAAGTATTTAATACTTTACTATATAATGTATTTAAGTAAATAATGTACTTTAGTAAATGATGTACTTAAGTATATAATGTAAATAAATATATAATGTATTAAAGTATATAATGTATGAAAGTATATAATGTAAATAAGTAAACTATGTAGTAAGGTAAATAATGTACTTAAGTGCATAATGTTAATAAGTATATAATGTATTTAAGTAAATAATATTTTTAAGTATATAATGTACTTAAGTATATAATGTATTTAAGTATATAATGTACTTAAGTATATAATGTACTTAAGTAAATAATGTACTAAAGTATATAATGTACTTAAATATATAATGTATTTAAGTATATAATGTACTTAAGTATATAATGTGCTTAAGTAAATAATAAACTTAAGTATATAATGTACTTAAGTAAATAATGTACTCAAGTATATAATGTACTCAAGTAAATAATGTATTTAAGTATATAATGTAAATAAGTATATAATGTAAGTAAGTATATAATGTACTTAAGTATATAATGTAAATAAGTATATAATGTAAATAAGTATATAATGTACTTAAGTGCATAATGTTAATAAGTATAAAATGAATTTTAGTAAATAATATTTTTAAGTATATAATGTACTTAAGTATTTTATGTATTTAAGTATATAATGTACTTAAGTATATAATGTACTTAAGTAAATAATGTACTAAATTATATAATGTACTTAAATATATAATGTATTTAAGTATATAATGTACTTAAGTGTCTAATGTTAATAAGTAAATAATGTACTTAAGTATATAATGTACTCAAGTAAATAATGTACTGAAGTAAATAATGTACTTAAATATATAATGTATTTAAGTATATAATGTACTTAAGTATCTAATGTTAATAAGTAAATAATGAACTTAAGAAAATAATGTACTTAAGTATATAATACTTTAGTATATAATGTATTTAAGTAAATAATGTATTTTAGTAAATAATGTACTTAAGTATATAATGTAAATAATTATATAATGTAAATAAGTATATAATATATTTAAGTATATAATGTAAATAAGTATATAATGTACTTAAGTATATAATGTAAATAAGTATATAATGTACTTAAGTATATAATATAAATAACTATATAATGTACTTAAGTAAATAATGTACTTAAGTATATAATGTACTTAAATAAATAATGTACTTTAGTATATAATGTACTGAAGTAAATAATGTACTTAAGTATTTAATACTTTACTATATAATGTATTTAAGTAAATAATGTACTTTAGTAAATGATGTACTTAAGTATATAATGTAAATAAATATATAATGTATTAAAGTATATAATGTATGAAAGTATATAATGTAAATAAGTAAACTATGTAGTAAGGTAAATAATGTACTTAAGTGCATAATGTTAATAAGTATATAATGTATTTAAGTAAATAATATTTTTAAGTATATAATGTACTTAAGTATATAATGTATTTAAGTATATAATGTACTTAAGTATATAATGTACTTAAGTAAATAATGTACTAAAGTATATAATGTACTTAAATATATAATGTATTTAAGTATATAATGTACTTAAGTATATAATGTGCTTAAGTAAATAATAAACTTAAGTATATAATGTACTTAAGTAAATAATGTACTCAAGTATATAATGTACTCAAGTAAATAATGTATTTAAGTATATAATGTAAATAAGTATATAATGTAAGTAAGTATATAATGTACTTAAGTATATAATGTAAATAAGTATATAATGTAAATAAGTATATAATGTACTTAAGTGCATAATGTTAATAAGTATAAAATGAATTTTAGTAAATAATATTTTTAAGTATATAATGTACTTAAGTATTTTATGTATTTAAGTATATAATGTACTTAAGTATATAATGTACTTAAGTAAATAATGTACTAAATTATATAATGTACTTAAATATATAATGTATTTAAGTATATAATGTACTTAAGTGTCTAATGTTAATAAGTAAATAATGTACTTAAGTATATAATGTACTCAAGTAAATAATGTACTGAAGTAAATAATGTACTTAAATATATAATGTATTTAAGTATATAATGTACTTAAGTATCTAATGTTAATAAGTAAATAATGAACTTAAGAAAATAATGTACTTAAGTATATAATACTTTAGTATATAATGTATTTAAGTAAATAATGTATTTTAGTAAATAATGTACTTAAGTATATAATGTAAATAATTATATAATGTAAATAAGTATATAATATATTTAAGTATATAATGTAAATAAGTATATAATGTACTTAAGTATATAATGTAAATAAGTATATAATGTACTTAAGTATATAATATAAATAAGTATATAATGTACTTAAGTAAATAATGTACTTAAGTATATAATGCGTTTAAGAAAATAATGTACTTTAAGTATATAATGTAAGTTAGTAAATAATGTACTTAAGTATATAAAGTAAATAAGTATATAATGTACTTAAGTATATAATGTACTTGAGTAAATAATGTACTTAAGTAAATAATGTAAATAAGTATATAATGTACTAAAGTATATAATGTACTTTAGTAAATAATGTACTGAAGTAAATAATGTACTTAAGTATATAATGTAAATAAGTATATAATGTATTTAAGTATATAATGTAAATAAGTATATAATGTACTTAAGTATATAATGTACTTGAGTAAATAATGTACTTAAGTATATAATGTACCTAAGTAAATAATGTACTTTAGTATATAATGTACTGAAGTATATAATGCGTTTAAATAAATAATGTTAATAAGTATATAATGTATTAAAGTATATAATGTACTCAAGTATATAATGTAAATAATTATATAATTTACTGAAGTAAATAATGTACTTAAGTATATAATACTTTAGTATATTATGTATTAAAGTAAATAATGTACTTAAGTATATAATGTACTTAAGTATATAATGTATTTAAGTATATAATGTACTTAAGTATATAATGTACTTAAGTAAATAATGTACTAAAGTATATAATGTACTTAAATATATAATGTATTTAAGTATATAATGTACTTAAGTATATAATGTGCTTAAGTAAATAATAAACTTAAGTATATAATGTACTTAAGTAAATAATGTACTCAAGTATATAATGTACTCAAGTAAATAATGTATTTAAGTATATAATGTAAATAAGTATATAATGTAAGTAAGTATATAATGTACTTAAGTATATAATGTATTTAAGTATAAAATGTAAATAAGTATATAATGTACTTAAGTAAATAATGTTCTTAAGTAAATAATAAACTTAAGTATATAATGTATTTAAGTAAATAATGTACTTTAGTAAATAATGTTCTTAAGTATATAATGTAAATAAGTATATAATGTACTTAAGTATATAATGTACTAAAGTATCTAATGTAAATAAGTATATAATGTTCTTAAGTATATAATGTACTGAAGTAAATAATGTACTTTAGTAAATGATGTACTTAAGTATATAATGTATTAAAGTATATAATGTTCTTAAGTAAATAATGAACTTAAGTATATAATACTTTAGTATATAATGTATTTAAGTAAATAATGTATTTTAGTAAATAATGTACTTAAGTTTATTATGTATTTAAGTATATAATGTAAATAAGTATAAAATGTTCTTAAGTATATAATGCAAGTAAGTATATAATGTACTTAAGTATATAATGTACTAAAGTATCTAATGTAAATAAGTATATAATGTAAATAAGTATATAATGTACTTAAGTATATAATGTACTTAAGTAAATAATGTAAATAAGTATATAATGTACTAAAGTATCTAATGTAAATAAGTATATAATGTTCTTAAGTATATAATGCAAGTAAGTATATAATGTACTTAAGTATATAATGTAAGTAAGTATATAATGTAAGTTAGTAAATAATGTATTTAAGTATATAATGTAAATAAGTATATAATGTACTTAAGTAAAAAATGTACTAAGTATATAATGTACTTAAGTAAATAATGTACTTAAGTATATAATGTACTTAAGTAAATAATGTACTTAAGTATATAATGTAAATAAGTATATAATGTACTTAAGTATATAATGTACTTAAGTAAATAATGTACTTAAGTATTTAATGTACTTAAGTATATAATGTAAATAAGTTTATAATGTAAATTAGTATATAATGTATTTAAGTATATAATGTTAATAAGTAAATAATGTACTTAAGTATATAATGCGTTTCAGAAAATAATGTACTTAAGTATATAATGTAAATAAGTATATAATGTACTTAAGTATATAATGTACTTGAGTAAATAATGAACTTAAGTATATAATGTACTTAAGTAAATAATGTACTTTAGTATATAATGTACTGAAGTATATAATGCGTTTAAGTAAATAATGTTAATAAGTATATAATGTACTAAAGTATATAATGTACTTAAGTATATAATGTAAATAAGTATATAATGAAAATAAGTATATAATGTTTAAAGTATATAATGTACTCAAGTATATAATGTACTTAAGTAAATAAAAGTAATGTAAATAAGTATATAATGTAAATAATTATATAATTTACTTAAGTAAATAATGTACTTTAGTATATAATGAACTGAAGTAAATAATGTACTTAAGTATATAATACTTTAGTATATAATGTATTTAAGTAAATAATGTACTTAAGTATAAAATGTAAATAATTATATAATGTACTTAAGTATATAATGTATTTAAGTATATAATGTTAATAAGTATATAATGTACTTAAGTAAATAATGTACTTAAGTATATAATGCGTTTAAGAAAATAATGTACTTAAGTATATAATGTAAATAAGTATATAATGTACTTAAGTATATAATGTACTTGAGTAAATAATGAACTTAAGTATATAATGTACTTAAGTAAATAATGTACTTTAGTATATAATGTACTGAAGTAAATAATGTACTTAAGTATATAATGTAAATAAGTATATAATGTATTTAAGTATATAATATAAATAAGTATATAATGTACTTAAGTAAATAATGTACTTAACTATATAATGCGTTTAAGAAAATAATGTACTTAAGTACATAATGTAAATAAGTATATAATGTACTTAAGTATATAATGTACTTAAGTAAATAATGTACTTAAGTATATAATGTACTTAAGTAAATAATGTACTTTAGTATATAATGTACTGAAGTAAATAATGTACTTAAGTATATAATACTTTAGTATATAATGTATTCAAGTAAATAATGTACTTTAGTAAATGATGTACTTAAGTATATAATGTAAATAAGTATATAATGTATTAAAGTATATAATGTAAATAAGTATATATTGTAAGTGAGTATATAATGTACTTAAGTAAATAATGTAAATAAGTATATGATGTACTAAAGTATATAATGTTCTTAAGTATATAATGTACTAAAGTATCTAATGTAAATAAGTATATAATGTATTTAAGTAAATAATGTACTTTAGTAAATAATGTACTTAAGTATATAATTTAAATAAATATATAATGTACTTAAGTATATAATGTACTAAAGTATCTAATGTAAATAAGTATATAATGTTCTTAAGTATATAATGCAAGTAAGTATATAATGTACTGAAGTAAATAATGTACTTAAGTATATAATACTTTAGTATATAATGTATTTAAGTAAATAATTTACTTAAGTAAATAATGTACTTAAGTATATAATGTAAATAAGTATATAATGTACTTAAGTATATAATGTACTAAAGTATCTAATGTAAATAAGTATATAATGTATTTAAGTATATAATGTAAATAAGTATATAATATACTAAAGTAAATAATGTTCTTAAGTAAATAATAAACTTAAGTATATAATGTTCTTAAGTATATAATGCAAGTAAGTATATAATGTACTTAAGTATATAATGTAAGTAAGTATATAATGTAAGTTAGTAAATAATGTACTTAAGTATATAATGTAAATAACTATATAATGTACTTAAGTAAATAATGTACTTAAGTATATAATGTACTTAAATAAATAATGTACTTTAGTATATAATGTACTGAAGTAAATAATGTACTTAAGTATTTAATACTTTACTATATAATGTATTTAAGTAAATAATGTACTTTAGTAAATGATGTACTTAAGTATATAATGTAAATAAATATATAATGTATTAAAGTATATAATGTATGAAAGTATATAATGTAAATAAGTAAACTATGTAGTAAGGTAAATAATGTACTTAAGTGCATAATGTTAATAAGTATATAATGTATTTAAGTAAATAATATTTTTAAGTATATAATGTACTTAAGTATATAATGTATTTAAGTATATAATGTACTTAAGTATATAATGTACTTAAGTAAATAATGTACTAAAGTATATAATGTACTTAAATATATAATGTATTTAAGTATATAATGTACTTAAGTATATAATGTGCTTAAGTAAATAATAAACTTAAGTATATAATGTACTTAAGTAAATAATGTACTCAAGTATATAATGTACTCAAGTAAATAATGTATTTAAGTATATAATGTAAATAAGTATATAATGTAAGTAAGTATATAATGTACTTAAGTATATAATGTAAATAAGTATATAATGTAAATAAGTATATAATGTACTTAAGTGCATAATGTTAATAAGTATAAAATGAATTTTAGTAAATAATATTTTTAAGTATATAATGTACTTAAGTATTTTATGTATTTAAGTATATAATGTACTTAAGTATATAATGTACTTAAGTAAATAATGTACTAAATTATATAATGTACTTAAATATATAATGTATTTAAGTATATAATGTACTTAAGTGTCTAATGTTAATAAGTAAATAATGTACTTAAGTATATAATGTACTCAAGTAAATAATGTACTGAAGTAAATAATGTACTTAAATATATAATGTATTTAAGTATATAATGTACTTAAGTATCTAATGTTAATAAGTAAATAATGTACTTAAGAAAATAATGTACTTAAGTATATAATACTTTAGTATATAATGTATTTAAGTAAATAATGTATTTTAGTAAATAATGTACTTAAGTATATAATGTAAATAATTATATAATGTAAATAAGTATATAATATATTTAAGTATATAATGTAAATAAGTATATAATGTACTTAAGTATATAATGTAAATAAGTATATAATGTACTTAAGTATATAATATAAATAAGTATATAATGTACTTAAGTAAATAATGTACTTAAGTATATAATGCGTTTAAGAAAATAATGTACTTTAAGTATATAATGTAAGTTAGTAAATAATGTACTTAAGTATATAAAGTAAATAAGTATATAATGTACTTAAGTATATAATGTACTTGAGTAAATAATGTACTTAAGTAAATAATGTAAATAAGTATATAATGTACTAAAGTATATAATGTACTTTAGTAAATAATGTACTGAAGTAAATAATGTACTTAAGTATATAATGTAAATAAGTATATAATGTATTTAAGTATATAATGTAAATAAGTATATAATGTACTTAAGTATATAATGTACTTGAGTAAATAATGTACTTAAGTATATAGTGTACCTAAGTAAATAATGTACTTTAGTATATAATGTACTGAAGTATATAATGCGTTTAAATAAATAATGTTAATAAGTATATAATGTATTAAAGTATATAATGTACTCAAGTATATAATGTAAATAATTATATAATTTACTGAAGTAAATAATGTACTTAAGTATATAATACTTTAGTATATAATGTATTAAAGTAAATAATGTACTTAAGTATATAATGTAAATAATTATATAATGTAAATAAGTATATAATGTATTTAAGTATATAATGTAAATAAGTATATAATGTACTTAAGTAAATAATGTACTTAAGTATATAATGTACTTAAGTTAATAATGTACTTTAGTTTATAATGTACTGAAGTAAATAATGTACTTAAGTATATAATACTTTAGTATATAATGTATTTAAGTATATAATGTACTTAAGTAAATAATGTAAATAAGTATACAATGTACTAAAGTATCTAATGTAAATAAGTATATAATGAAAATAATTATATAATGTACTTAAGTATATAATGTAAATAAATATAATGTGTTTAAGTAAACAATGTACTTAAGTAAATAATGTAAATAAGTATATAATGTACTAAAGTATATAATAAACTAAAGTATATAATGAACTTAAGTAAATAATGTACTTTAGTATATAATGTACTGAAGTAAATAATGTACTTAAGTATATAATGTAAATAAGTATATAATGTATTTAAGTATATAATATAAATAAGTATATAATGTACTTAAGTAAATAATGTACTTAACTATATAATGCGTTTAAGAAAATAATGTACTTAAGTATATAATGTAAATAAGTATATAATGTACTTAAGTATATAATGTACTTAAGTAAATAATGTACTTAAGTATATAATGTACTTAAGTAAATAATGTACTTTAGTATATAATGTACTGAAGTAAATAATGTACTTAAGTATATAATACTTTAGTATATAATGTATTCAAGTAAATAATGTACTTAAGTAAATGATGTACTTAAGTATATAATGTAAATAAGTATATAATGTACTAAAGTATATAATGTAAATAAGTATATATTGTAAGTGAGTATATAATGTACTTAAGTAAATAATGTAAATAAGTATATAATGTACTTAAGTAAAAAATGTACTAAGTATATAATGTACTTAAGTAAATAATGTACTAAAGTATATAATGTTCTTAAGTATATAATGTACTAAAGTATCTAATGTAAATAAGTATATAATGTATTTAAGTAAATAATGTACTTTAGTAAATAATGTACTTAAGTATATAATTTAAATAAATATATAATGTACTTAAGTATATAATGTACTAAAGTATCTAATGTAAATAAGTATATAATGTTCTTAAGTATATAATGCAAGTAAGTATATAATGTACTGAAGTAAATAATGTACTTAAGTATATATTACTTTAGTATATAATGTATTTAAGTAAATAATGTACTTAAGTAAATAATGTACTTAAGTATATAATGTAAATAAGTATATAATGTACTTAAGTATATAATGTACTAAAGTATCTAATGTAAATAAGTATATAATGTATTTAAGTATATAATGTAAATAAGTATATAATGTACTTAAGTAAATAATGTTCTTAAGTAAATAATAAACTTAAGTATATAATGTATTTAAGTAAATAATGTACTTTAGTAAATAATGTTCTTAAGTATATAATGTAAATAAGTATATAATGTACTTAAGTATATAATGTACTAAAGTATCTAATGTAAATAAGTATATAATGTTCTTAAGTATATAATGTACTGAAGTAAATAATGTACTTTAGTAAATGATGTACTTAAGTATATAATGTATTAAAGTATATAATGTTCTTAAGTAAATAATGAACTTAAGTATATAATACTTTAGTATATAATGTATTTAAGTAAATAATGTATTTTAGTAAATAATGTACTTAAGTTTATTATGTATTTAAGTATATAATGTAAATAAGTATATAATGTTCTTAAGTATATAATGCAAGTAAGTATATAATGTACTTAAGTATATAATGTACTAAAGTATCTAATGTAAATAAGTATATAATGTAAATAAGTATATAATATACTTAAGTATATAATGTACTTAAGTAAATAATGTAAATAAGTATATAATGTACTAAAGTATCTAATGTAAATAAGTATATAATGTTCTTAAGTATATAATGCAAGTAAGTATATAATGTACTTTAGTATATAATGTAAGTAAGTATATAATGTAAGTTAGTAAATAATGTATTTAAGTATATAATGTAAATAAGTATATTATGTACTTAAGTAAAAAATGTACTAAGTATATAATGTACTTAAGTATATAATGTAAATAAGTATATAATGTACTTAAGTATATAATGTACTTAAGTAAATAATGTACTTAAGTATTTAATGTACTTAAGTATATAATGTAAATAAGTATATAATGTAAATTAGTATATAATGTATTTAAGTATATAATGTTAATAAGTATATAATGTACTTAAGTAAATAATGTACTTAAGTATATAATGCGTTTAAGAAAATAATGTACTTAAGTATATAATGTACTTGAGTAAATAATGAACTTAAGTATATAATGTACTTAAGTAAATACTGTACTTTAGTATATAATGTACTGAAGTATATAATGCGTTTAAGTAAATAATGTTAATAAGTATATAATGTACTAAAGTATATAATGTACTTAAGTATATAATGTAAAAAAGTATATAATGAAAATAAGTATATAATGTTTTAAAGTATATAATGTACTCAAGTATATAATGTACTTAAGTAAATAAAAGTAATGTAAATAAGTATATAATGTAAATAATTATATAATGTACTTAAGTATATAATGTACTTGAGTAAATAATGAACTTAAGTATATAATGTACTTAAGTAAATACTGTACTTTAGTATATAATGTACTGAAGTATATAATGCGTTTAAGTAAATAATGTTAATAAGTATATAATGTACTAAAGTATATAATGTACTTAAGTATATAATGTAAAAAAGTATATAATGAAAATAAGTATATAATGTTTTAAAGTATATAATGAACTGAAGTAAATAATGTACTTAAGTATATAATACTTTAGTATATAATGTATTTAAGTAAATAATGTACTTAAGTATATAATGTAAATAATTATATAATGTACTTAAGTATATAATGTATTTAAGTATATAATGTTAATAAGTATATAATGTACTTTAGGAAATAATGTACTTAAGTATATAATGCGTTTAAGAAAATAATGTACTTAAGTATATAATGTAAATAAGTATATAATGTACTTAAGTATATAATGTACTTTAGTATATAATGTACTGAAGTAAATAATGTACTTAAGTATATAATGTAAATAAGTATATAATGTATTTAAGTATATAATATAAATAAGTATATAATGTACTTAAGTAAATAATGTACTTAACTATATAATGCGTTTAAGAAAATAATGTACTTAAGTATATAATGTAAATAAGTATATAATGTACTTAAGTATATAATGTACTTAAGTAAATAATGTACTTAAGTATATAATGTACTTAAGTAAATAATGTACTTTAGTATATAATGTACTGAAGTAAATAATGTACTTAAGTATATAATACTTTAGTATATAATGTATTCAAGTAAATAATGTACTTTAGTAAATGATGTACTTAAGTATATAATGTAAATAAGTATATAATGTATTAAAGTATATAATGTAAATAAGTATATATTGTAAGTGAGTATATAATGTACTTAAGTAAATAATGTAAATAAGTATATGATGTACTAAAGTATATAATGTTCTTAAGTAAATAATGTACTTAAGTAAATAATGTACTTAAGTATATAATGTAAATAAGTATATAATGTACTTAAGTATATAATGTACTAAAGTATCTAATGTAAATAAGTATATAATGTATTTAAGTATATAATGTT
This sequence comes from Pararge aegeria, assembly GCF_905163445.1. NCBI lineage: Eukaryota > Metazoa > Arthropoda > Insecta > Lepidoptera > Nymphalidae > Pararge > Pararge aegeria. The sequence goes on from NC_053203.1 coordinate 4,169,822, forward strand.
AATAAGTATATAATGTACTTAAGTAAATAATGTTCTTAAGTAAATAATAAACTTAAGTATATAATGTAATTAAGTAAATAATGTACTTTAGTAAATAATGTTCTTAAGTATATAATGTAAATAAGTATATAATGTACTTAAGTATATAATGTACTAAAGTATCTAATGTAAATAAGTATATAATGTTCTTAAGTATATAATGTACTGAAGTAAATAATGTACTTTAGTAAATGATGTACTTAAGTATATAATGTAAATAAGTATATAATGTACTTAAGTATATAATGTACTAAAGTATCTAATGTAAATAAGTATATAATGTATTTAAGTATATAATGTAAATAAGTATATAATGTACTTAAGTAAATAATGTTCTTAAGTAAATAATAAACTTAAGTATATAATGTATTTAAGTAAATAATGTACTTTAGTAAATAATGTTCTTAAGTATATAATGTAAATAAGTATATAATGTACTTAAGTATATAATGTTCTAAAGTATCTAATGTAAATAAGTATATAATGTATTTAAGTATATAATGTAAATAAGTATATAATGTACTTAAGTAAATAATGTTCTTAAGTAAATAATAAACTTAAGTATATAATGTATTTAAGTAAATAATGTACTTTAGTAAATAATGTTCTTAAGTATATAATGTAAATAAGTATATAATGTACTTAAGTATATAATGTACTAAAGTATCTAATGTAAATAAGTATATAATGTTCTTAAGTATATAATGTACTGAAGTAAATAATGTACTTTAGTAAATGATGTACTTAAGTATATAATGTATTAAAGTATATAATGTTCTTAAGTAAATAATGAACTTAAGTATATAATACTTTAGTATATAATGTATTTAAGTAAATAATGTATTTTAGTAAATAATGTACTTAAGTTTATTATGTATTTAAGTATATAATGTAAATAAGTATATAATGTTCTTAAGTATATAATGCAAGTAAGTATATAATGTACTTAAGTATATAATGTACTAAAGTATCTAATGTAAATAAGTATATAATGTAAATAAGTATATAATGTACTTAAGTATATAATGTACTTAAGTAAATAATGTAAATATGTATATAATGTACTAAAGTATCTAATGTAAATAAGTATATAATGTTCTTAAGTATATAATGCAAGTAAGTATATAATGTACTTAAGTATATAATGTAAGTAAGTATATAATGTAAGTTAGTAAATAATGTATTTAAGTATATAATGTAAATAAGTATATAATGTACTTAAGTAAAAAATGTACTAAGAATATAATGTACTTAAGTAAATAATGTACTTAAGTATATAATGTACTTAAGTAAATAATGTACTTAAGTATATAATGTAAATAAGTTAATAATGTACTTTAGTTTATAATGTACTGAAGTAAATAATGTACTTAAGTATATAATACTTTAGTATATAATGTATTTAAGTATATAATGTACTTAAGTAAATAATGTAAATAAGTATACAATGTACTAAAGTATCTAATGTAAATAAGTATATAATGAAAATAATTATATAATGTACTTAAGTATATAATGTAAATAAATATAATGTGTTTAAGTAAACAATGTACTTAAGTAAATAATGTAAATAAGTATATAATGTACTAAAGTATATAATAAACTAAAGTATATAATGAACTTAAGTAAATAATGTACTTTAGTATATAATGTACTGAAGTAAATAATGTACTTAAGTATATAATGTAAATAAGTATATAATGTATTTAAGTATATAATATAAATAAGTATATAATGTACTTAAGTAAATAATGTACTTAACTATATAATGCGTTTAAGAAAATAATGTACTTAAGTATATAATGTAAATAAGTATATAATGTACTTAAGTATATAATGTACTTAAGTAAATAATGTACTTAAGTATATAATGTACTTAAGTAAATAATGTACTTTAGTATATAATGTACTGAAGTAAATAATGTACTTAAGTATATAATACTTTAGTATATAATGTATTCAAGTAAATAATGTACTTAAGTAAATGATGTACTTAAGTATATAATGTAAATAAGTATATAATGTATTAAAGTATATAATGTAAATAAGTATATATTGTAAGTGAGTATATAATGTACTTAAGTAAATAATGTAAATAAGTATATAATGTACTTAAGTAAAAAATGTACTAAGTATATAATGTACTTAAGTAAATAATGTACTAAAGTATATAATGTTCTTAAGTATATAATGTACTAAAGTATCTAATGTAAATAAGTATATAATGTATTTAAGTAAATAATGTACTTTAGTAAATAATGTACTTAAGTATATAATTTAAATAAATATATAATGTACTTAAGTATATAATGTACTAAAGTATCTAATGTAAATAAGTATATAATGTTCTTAAGTATATAATGCAAGTAAGTATATAATGTACTGAAGTAAATAATGTACTTAAGTATATATTACTTTAGTATATAATGTATTTAAGTAAATAATGTACTTAAGTAAATAATGTACTTAAGTATATAATGTAAATAAGTATATAATGTACTTAAGTATATAATGTACTAAAGTATCTAATGTAAATAAGTATATAATGTATTTAAGTATATAATGTAAATAAGTATATAATGTACTTAAGTAAATAATGTTCTTAAGTAAATAATAAACTTAAGTATATAATGTATTTAAGTAAATAATGTACTTTAGTAAATAATGTTCTTAAGTATATAATGTAAATAAGTATATAATGTACTTAAGTATTTAATGTACTAAAGTATCTAATGTAAATAAGTATATAATGTTCTTAAGTATATAATGTACTGAAGTAAATAATGTACTTTAGTAAATGATGTACTTAAGTATATAATGTATTAAAGTATATAATGTTCTTAAGTAAATAATGAACTTAAGTATATAATACTTTAGTATATAATGTATTTAAGTAAATAATGTATTTTAGTAAATAATGTACTTAAGTTTATTATGTATTTAAGTATATAATGTAAATAAGTATATAATGTTCTTAAGTATATAATGCAAGTAAGTATATAATGTACTTAAGTATATAATGTACTAAAGTATCTAATGTAAATAAGTATATAATGTAAATAAGTATATAATATACTTAAGTATATAATGTACTTAAGTAAATAATGTAAATAAGTATATAATGTACTAAAGTATCTAATGTAAATAAGTATATAATGTTCTTAAGTATATAATGCAAGTAAGTATATAATGTACTTAAGTATATAATGTAAGTAAGTATATAATGTAAGTTAGTAAATAATGTATTTAAGTATATAATGTAAATAAGTATATTATGTACTTAAGTAAAAAATGTACTAAGTATATAATGTACTTAAGTATATAATGTAAATAAGTATATAATGTACTTAAGTATATAATGTACTTAAGTAAATAATGTACTTAAGTATATAATGTAAATAAGTATATAATGTAAATTAGTATATAATGTATTTAAGTATATAATGTTAATAAGTATATAATGTACTTAAGTAAATAATGTACTTAAGTATATAATGCGTTTAAGAAAATAATGTACTTAAGTATATAATGTAAATAAGTATATAATGTACTTAAGTATATAATGTACTTGAGTAAATAATGAACTTAAGTATATAATGTACTTAAGTAAATACTGTACTTTAGTATATAATGTACTGAAGTATATAATGCGTTTAAGTAAATAATGTTAATAAGTATATAATGTACTAAAGTATATAATGTACTTAAGTATATAATGTAAAAAAGTATATAATGAAAATAAGTATATAATGTTTTAAAGTATATAATGTACTCAAGTATATAATGTACTTAAGTAAATAAAAGTAATGTAAATAAGTATATAATGTAAATAATTATATAATGTACTTAAGTATATAATGTACTTGAGTAAATAATGAACTTAAGTATATAATGTACTTAAGTAAATACTGTACTTTAGTATATAATGTACTGAAGTATATAATGCGTTTAAGTAAATAATGTTAATAAGTATATAATGTACTAAAGTATATAATGTACTTAAGTATATAATGTAAAAAAGTATATAATGAAAATAAGTATATAATGTTTTAAAGTATATAATGAACTGAAGTAAATAATGTACTTAAGTATATAATACTTTAGTATATAATGTATTTAAGTAAATAATGTACTTAAGTATATAATGTAAATAATTATATAATGTACTTAAGTATATAATGTATTTAAGTATATAATGTTAATAAGTATATAATGTACTTAAGTAAATAATGTACTTAAGTATATAATGCGTTTAAGAAAATAATGTACTTAAGTATATAATGTAAATAAGTATATAATGTACTTAAGTATATAATGTACTTTAGTATATAATGTACTGAAGTAAATAATGTACTTAAGTATATAATGTAAATAAGTATATAATGTATTTAAGTATATAATATAAATAAGTATATAATGTACTTAAGTAAATAATGTACTTAACTATATAATGCGTTTAAGAAAATAATGTACTTAAGTATATAATGTAAATAAGTATATAATGTACTTAAGTATATAATGTACTTAAGTAAATAATGTACTTAAGTATATAATGTACTTAAGTAAATAATGTACTTTAGTATATAATGTACTGAAGTAAATAATGTACTTAAGTATATAATACTTTAGTATATAATGTATTCAAGTAAATAATGTACTTTAGTAAATGATGTACTTAAGTATATAATGTAAATAAGTATATAATGTATTAAAGTATATAATGTAAATAAGTATATATTGTAAGTGAGTATATAATGTACTTAAGTAAATAATGTAAATAAGTATATGATGTACTAAAGTATATAATGTTCTTAAGTAAATAATGTACTTAAGTAAATAATGTACTTAAGTATATAATGTAAATAAGTATATAATGTACTTAAGTATATAATGTACTAAAGTATCTAATGTAAATAAGTATATAATGTATTTAAGTATATAATGTTAATAAGTATATAATGTACTTAAGTAAATAATGTTCTTAAGTAAATAATAAACTTAAGTATATAATGTAATTAAGTAAATAATGTACTTTAGTAAATAATGTTCTTAAGTATATAATGTAAATAAGTATATAATGTACTTAAGTATATAATGTACTAAAGTATCTAATGTAAATAAGTATATAATGTTCTTAAGTATATAATGTACTGAAGTAAATAATGTACTTTAGTAAATGATGTACTTAAGTATATAATGTAAATAAGTATATAATGTACTTAAGTATATAATGTACTAAAGTATCTAATGTAAATAAGTATATAATGTATTTAAGTATATAATGTAAATAAGTATATAATGTACTTAAGTAAATAATGTTCTTAAGTAAATAATAAACTTAAGTATATAATGTATTTAAGTAAATAATGTACTTTAGTAAATAATGTTCTTAAGTATATAATGTAAATAAGTATATAATGTACTTAAGTATATAATGTTCTAAAGTATCTAATGTAAATAAGTATATAATGTATTTAAGTATATAATGTAAATAAGTATATAATGTACTTAAGTAAATAATGTTCTTAAGTAAATAATAAACTTAAGTATATAATGTATTTAAGTAAATAATGTACTTTAGTAAATAATGTTCTTAAGTATATAATGTAAATAAGTATATAATGTACTTAAGTATATAATGTACTAAAGTATCTAATGTAAATAAGTATATAATGTTCTTAAGTATATAATGTACTGAAGTAAATAATGTACTTTAGTAAATGATGTACTTAAGTATATAATGTATTAAAGTATATAATGTTCTTAAGTAAATAATGAACTTAAGTATATAATACTTTAGTATATAATGTATTTAAGTAAATAATGTATTTAAGTAAATAATGTACTTAAGTTTATTATGTATTTAAGTATATAATGTAAATAAGTATATAATGTTCTTAAGTATATAATGCAAGTAAGTATATAATGTACTTAAGTATATAATGTACTAAAGTATCTAATGTAAATAAGTATATAATGTAAATAAGTATATAATGTACTTAAGTATATAATGTACTTAAGTAAATAATGTAAATATGTATATAATGTACTAAAGTATCTAATGTAAATAAGTATATAATGTTCTTAAGTATATAATGCAAGTAAGTATATAATGTACTTAAGTATATAATGTAAGTAAGTATATAATGTAAGTTAGTAAATAATGTATTTAAGTATATAATGTAAATAAGTATATAATGTACTTAAGTAAAAAATGTACTAAGAATATAATGTACTTAAGTAAATAATGTACTTAAGTATATAATGTACTTAAGTAAATAATGTACTTAAGTATATAATGTAAATAAGTATATAATGTACTTAAGTATATAATGTACTTAAGTAAATAATGTACTTAAGTATTAAATTTACTTAAGTATATAATGTAAATTAGTATATAATGTATTTAAGTATATAATGTAAATAAGTTTATAATGTACTTAAGTAAATAATGTACTTAAGTATATAATGCGTTTAAGAAAATAATGTACTTAAGTATATAATGTAAATAAGTATATAATGCGTTTAAGAAAATAATGTACTTAAGTATATAATGTAAATAAGTATATAATGTACTTAAGTATATAAGGTACTTGAGTAAATAATGAACTTAAGTATATAATGTACTTAAGTAAATAATGTACTTTAGTATATAATGTACTGAAGTATATAATGCGTTTAAGTAAATAAAGTTAATAAGTATATAATGTACTAAAGTATATAATGTACTTAAGTATATAATGTAAATAAGTATATAATGAAAATAAGTATATAATGTTTTAAAGTATATAATGTACTTAAGTAAATAAAAGTAATGTAAATAAGTATATAATGTAAATAATTATATGATTTACTTAAGTAAATAATGTACTTTAGTATATAATGTACTGAAGTAAATAATGTACTTAAGTAAATAATGTACTTAAGTATATAATGTAAATAAGTATATAATGTATATAATATAAATAAGTATATAATGCACTTAAGTAAATAATGTACTTTAGTATATAATGTACTGAAGTAAATAATGTACTTTAGTAAATGATGTACTTAAGTATATAATGTATTTAAGTAAATAATGTACTTAAGTAAATGATGTACTTAAGTATATAATGTACTTAAGTATATAATGTATTAAAGTATATAATGTAAATAAGTATATATTGTAAGTGAGTATATAATGTACTTAAGTACATAATGTAAATAAGTATATGATGTACTAAAGTATATTATGATCTTAAGTATATAATGTACTAAAGTATCTTATGTAAATAATTATATAATGTACTTCAGTAAATAATGTACTTTATTATATAATGTACTGAAGTAAATAATCAACTTAAGTATATAATACTTTAGTATATAATGTATTTAAGTAAATAATGTACTTTAGTAAATAATGTACTTAAGTATATAATGTAAATAAGTATATAATGTACTAAAGTATCTAATGTAAATAAGTATATAATGTTCTTAAGTATATAATGCAAGTAAGTATATAATGTACTTAAGTATATAATGTATTTAAGTATATAATGTTAATAAGTATATAATGTACTTAAGGAAATAATGTACTTAAGTATATAATGCGTTTAAGAAAATAATGTACTTAAGTATATAATGTACTTGAGTAAATAATGAACTTAAGTATATAATGTACTTAAGTAAATAATGTACTTTAGTATATAATGTACTGAAGTATTAATGCGTTTAAGTAAATAATGTTAATAAGTATATAATGTACTAAAGTATATAATGTACTTAAGTATATAATGAAAATAAGTATATAATGTTTTAAAGTATATAATGTACTTAAGTAAATAAAAGTAATGTAAATAAGTATATAATGTAAATAATTATACAATTTACTTAATTAAATAATGTACTTTAGTATATAATGTACTGAAGTAAATAATGTACTTAAGTATATAATACTTTAGTATATAATGTATTTAAGTAAATAATGTACTTAAGTATATAATGTAAATAATTATATAATGTAAATAAGTATATAATGTATTTAAGTATATAATGTAAATAAGTATATAATGTACTTAAGTAAATAATGTACTTAAGTATATAATGCGTTTAAGTAAATAATGTACTTAAGTATATAATGTAAGTTAGTAAATAATGTAAAAAATGTATATAATGTAAATAAGTATATAATGTACTTAAGTAAATAATGTACTTAAGTATATAATGTACTTAAGTAAATAATGTACTTTAGTATATAATGTACTGAAGTAAATAATGTACTTTAGTAAATGATGTACTTAAGTATATAATGTATTTAAGTAAATAATGTACTTAAGTAAATGATGTACTTAAGTATATAATGTAAATAAGTATATAATGTATTAAAGTATATAATGTAAATAAGTATATATTGTAAGTGAGTATATAATGTACTTAAGTACATAATGTAAATAAGTATATGATGTACTAAAGTATATAATGTTCTTAAGTATATAATGTACTAAAGTATCTAATGTAAATAAGTATATAATGTAAATAATTATATAATGTACTTAAGTAAATAATGTACTTTAGTATATAATGTACTGAAGTATATAATGCGTTTAAGTAAATAATGTTAATAAGTATATAATGAAAATAAGTATATAATGTTTTAAAGTATATAATGTACTTAAGTAAATAAAAGTAATGTAAATAAGTATATAATGTAAATAATTATATAATTTACTTAAGTAAATAATGTACTTTAGTATATAATGTAAATAAGTATATAATGTAAGTAAGTATATAATGTACTTAAGTATATAATGTAAATAAGTATATAATGTAAATAAATATATAATGTAAATTAGTATATAATGTCCTTATGTATATAATGTAAGTAAGTATATAATGTACTAAAGTAAATAATTTTTTTAGGTATACAATGTACTTAAATAAATAATGTTCTTAGGTATATAATGTATAAAGTATATAATGTAAATAAGTAAATTATGTAGTAAGGTAAATAATGTAATTAAGTGCATAATGTTAATAAGTATATAATGTATTTAAGTAAATAATGTGCTTAAGTATATAATGAATTTAAGTAACTAATGTATTTAAGTATATAATATATTTAAGTACATAATGTTCTTAAGTATATAATGTATTAAAATATATAATGTACTTAAGTATATAATGTATTAAAGTATATAATGTAAATAAGTATATAATGTATTCAAGTAAATAATGTACTTAAGTAAATTATGTATTTAAGTGAATAATGTAAATAAGTTAATAATGTACTTAAGTAAATAATGTACTTAAGTATATAATGTACTTAAGTACAAATTTTACTAAAGTTCATTATTTACTTATTTACATTATGTACTTGAATACATTATATACTGAAGTACATTATATACTTAAGTACATTCTTTACTGAAATATATTATTTACTTAAATACATTATATACTCTAGTAAATGATTTACGTAAGTACATTATATACTTAAGTACATAATATACTTAAATACATTATATACTTAAGTACATTATATACTTATTAACATTATATACTTTAATACATTATATACTTTTCAACATTATGCACTTAAGTACATTATTTACCTTACTACATAATTTACTTATTTTCATTATATACTTTTATACATTATATACCTAAGAACATTATTTACTTAAGTACATTGTATACCTAAGAAAATTATTTACTTTAGTACATTATATACTTAAGTACATTATATACTTTAGTACATTATTTACTTAAGTACATTATATACTTAAATACATTATATACTTAAGTACTTTATTTACTTAAAAATATTATTTACTTAAGAACATTATTAACTTATTTTCATTATTTACTTAAATACGTAATTTACTTAAGTACATTATTTACTTAAGTACATTATATACTTATTTACATTATATCCTTAAATACATTATATACCTTAGTATATTATATACTTCAGTACATTATTTACTTAAGTATATTATATACTTAAGTACATTTATATACTAAAGTACATTATGAACTTATTTACATTTTATACTTTATTACATTATATACTTAAGTACATTATTTACTTGAATACATTATATACTTAAATACATTATATACTTTAATACATTATATACTTAAGAACATTATAAACTTAAGTAAATTATATACTTAAGTACATTACTTACTTGAATACATTATATACTTAAGTACATTATATACAAGGGTACATTTTATACTTAAGTACATTATATACTTATTAACATTATGTACTTAAGTACATTATTTACCTTACTACATAATTTACTTATTTTCATTATATACTTAAATTCATTATATACCTAAGTACATTATATACTTAAGTGCATTATATACTTAAGTACATTATTTACTTAATTACATTATAAACATATTTACATTATTTACTTAAATACATAATTTACTTAAATTCATTATTAACTTGAATACATTATATACTTAAAAACATTATACACTTAATTACATTATTTACTTAAATACATTATATACTTAAGTACATTATTTACTTAAATACAGCATATACTTATTAACATTATGCACTTAAGTACATTATTTACCAACTACATAATTTACTTATTTACATTATATACTTTTATATATTATATACCTAAGTACATTATTTACTTAAGTACATAATTTACTTATTTACATTATATACTTTAATACATTATATACTTAAGTACATTATATACTTTTATTCATTTTATACCTAAGTACATTATTAACTTAAGTACATTGTATACCTAAGTAAATTATTTACTTAAGAACATTATATACTTAAATACATTATATAATAAAACACATTATATACTTAAATACATTATATACTTATTAACATTATGCACTTAAGTACATTATTTACCTAACTACATAATTTACCTATTTACATTATATTCTTTTATATATTATATACCTAAGTACATAATTTACTTAAGTACATTATTTACTTGAATACATTATATACTTATTTACATCATATACTTAAATACAATTTATACTTAAGTACATTATTTACTTAAATACATTATATACTTATTATCATTATGCACTTAAGTACATTATTTACGTAACTACATAATTTACTTATTTGTTATGCTTGCTGAGTTAGCCTTTAAGTGGGGTGTACAGCATTATAAAACAATTGTTACGTGTGTCCATATATTAAAGTAGGTTATATACACGTTGGCTTCCTAATAAATAAATAATAATTTTTAATGAGCAATGTTGCAAAAACTGCAATATATATTTTTTTTGAGAGCGTGTGAACATACGACTTCAATAAAAAAAACTGCAAAATCTAGCAAGCCGCTATAACAGGTGACACGCTGAAATCAAAATTATGACGTCACGTCTATATAACATAATTTTGTACCGCTTGAACTTCGAAAGTCTCTGCGTTTATCAAGTATTTTTTATTTCAAACTATCAGTTGCTGGGGTTTTTGCTATCAATACCAAAATCAATAACTTTTAGCTTTATCATATCGACCCATTACCTACCCACTGCAGGACACGAACCTCCTCCCACAATGAGAAGGGGTTAAGGCCGTAGTCTAACACGCTGGCTATTTGAGAACATTGTGTAGTCCTCTCAGGCGTGCAGGTTTCCTCACGATGTTTTCCTTCCCCGTTGAAGCAAGTTTTATTTTAATTGCTTAAGACGCACGTAACTTAAAAAAGTCAAAGGTGCGTTCCTTCACCGTCGAGGCAAGTGATATTTTTAAATACTAATATAGAATTCACTTTAGAACATAATAGGGCAGATTTTCAAAATTTGTCGTCATGCCTTTTGTATCCTACATGGTATCCTTTCACAAAAATGTCCCCAGTCCCCTAGCCATGTCAAAACGGGCGCCGCATCGGGTCGTATACACTATACCACTTATAAGAATATTTAGCAAGCGTTGAGGTAACACACGGTCCGATGTTGACATATCTACGGAACTATTTCGTCACTATTATACAGGCTGCGAATATTTCGCTCAACTTTGTACGTAAGTACTCGTTGATAGATAGATCGCTATAAGCGATTTCCTCCAGAAAATCATTGGTGGATAAATCAAGTAAAGGTAAACGGGACTACAGCAGGTCAATAAAAAAATTATATACACTTTATATAGTAATATTACATAAATTTATTTAAAATACCGGTATGAATAAATAAATAAATAAATATTTTACGACAGTACACACATCGCCACCTAGCCCCAAAGTAAGCGTAGCTTGTGTTATGGGTACTAAGACAGCTGATGAATATTGTTATGAATATAATACACAGAAATACTTATAATATACAGATATACACCCAGACACTGAAAAAGCATTCATGTTAGTTACACAAACAATTTCCAGTTGTGGGAATCGAACCCACGGCCGCGACTCAGAAAGCAGGTTCGCAGGTATATATTTATATAGGTAATACTCTTTAAGTAACTTAGCTAGCCCTTGACAGCAATCTCACCTGGTGGTAAGTGATGATGCAGTCTAAGATGGTAGCGGGCTAACCTGTTAGGGAGTATGGTAGTCATACCCTAATCGGTTTCTATGCGAAATCGCACCGGAACACTAAATCGCTTAGCGGCGTCTTTTTTGGTAGGTTGGCAACTAGCCACGGCCAAAGCCTCCCATCACACCAGACCAGAGAAAATTCAGAAATTATAAATTCCTAAAGAACCCGGGACCTCCTACATAAATTCACAGCGCTCACAGTTGCGCCCGGGAGGTTGTCAGACAACGTATTCTGTTCAACCCCCACACGGCATCACAGGCTTGATAGGTTTTTTGAAGGCCATAAAATCTACATGGGTAGCACGTTAGCAAAAGAGTTTTCACACCAAACTCGATTTTCGAGTTTCAGCAATGACCTGCCTCCACAAACACACGCTTATAGATTTACCAAGTATTTTACATAATTCAAAATGAATTTACATTATAAAAATTAAATAAAAAAAAATAAAAAAACAAAAAAGCCTTTTATTTCCTGTAACTTACATTGACATACCTAATATAGTTTAAAGTAAGTATTTTTATTTTTCGTTTACTTAATATTTATTTTTATAAATGTTAGTATATTACAATGACCTGCCTCCACAAACATACGCTTATAGATTTACCAAGTATTTTATATTATTAAACATTATGACGCTTTAATTTACTCGAGCCAGTGTTGAGTTATAGCTGATAGCCTTTAAAAGTCCACTACTGGATTAAAGGACTCTCTCAATAGAAGAGTTTGCCTATAATCTAATTTGCTGCAAGTTCTTAGTTAAATGTCCTTAGTCACCTCGTACGACACGCGCGGGAAGAGGAGTGATGGTGTATTCTGTGATTATTAACCACCACAAGTCAAGATATGGCTTGATAGTGTATTTTGAAGGCCATAAAATCTCCATGGGTAGCACGTTAGTTAAAGAGTTTTCACACCAAACTCGGCATTCGAATTTCAGCAATGACCTGCCTACACAAACACACGCTTATAGATTTACCAAGTATTTTACATTATTCAAAATTAAATAAAAAAGCCTTTTATTCCTGTAACTTACATTGACATACCTAAGATAGTTTAAAGTTAGTATTTTTATTTTTCGTTTACTTAATATTTATTTTTATAAATGTTAGTATATTACAAGAACCCCAGATTGGGTAAAGGCCTCCTCCAACGATGTCCATTTTTCTCTATCTCATTTAAAATTATGACGCTTTAATTTACTCGAGCCAGTGTTGAGCTGATAGCCTTTAAAAGTCCACTACTGGATTAAAGGCGTCTCTTAACGGCAGAGTAATCTAATCTGCTGAAAGTGCTCAGTTTAATGCCGTCTGTTTATGAAATTGAAGCGGTGATAGTCCAGTGGGTACGACTTCAACTTCGCTTTCGTAGGACCGAGTTCGCATCCCAGCACGCAAATCTATTTTTTAAGTTATGTGCGTTTTAACCAACTAAATGTCACTTGCTTCAACGGTAAAGGAAAACATCGCGAGGAAACCTGCATGCCTGAGAGTTCTGCATAATGTTCTCAAAGGTGTGTGGAGTCCATCGCACTGGGCCAGCGTGCGTGCACATGTTTAACACCGAGCCGCCGAACCGAACCGAGATAACCGCTGGACCTTTTTGTTCCTGAGTCTTTCGGGAATTGCAATTTAATCGCGTACACCGAAATTATATTGAGCGGTGATGAAAAAGAACGAGCAACTACTGAGTTTTTTGCCGGCTCTTCTCGGTAGAATCTGCTTTCCGAACCGGTGGTAGAGTCACCATAGGTACTTGACGTTTCAAAAGTGCTTATAAAGTAGGCCTACTTCTCTCTCTACGTCGTGTTCCTCATTGCTGAGGGTCGTGACCCCTTCCACTTACAATCTTCTAGACGATTTTGTGCCTGGTTTGGGGGGCCTGCTGCGCGCGTCCGTAGGATTTACCATCTCATCCTTCTAGAGATTCACCTTACACTTGCCCCCTGGGTGGTGCTAAACGCGCAGCAATGTCGAATATCGGGCGGCAGCTAAATATCCCGTAATCAAAGGTGGTTTCCAGTGGCCACGTGGAATTAAATTCACTTAAAAGACTGATGCGAAAGGATCTGGGAGCCCACCGTATTATTATCTTCCCAAGAAAACCCCTCACTATGACATCAGGCCTACTTGAAATAAATGAATTTTGATAGTCCAGTGGTTAGGACTTGGGCTTTACTTTCGAGGGGCCGAGTTCGAATCCCAGCGAGCACCTCTAAATTTTCTAAGTTATAACGGGTATATTGGTATTTTGGTATCCATACATTCTTTAGATTTATTAAAAAACTAATATGATTTAATTACATGGCAGTTTATATAAAAAGTAAGCTTACAGAAAAATCCTATTATAATATTAAGGATTACTTAAACCATAAAAAAGCTTGTGTGTAAATTGCTCTAGCTATGAGCTATGAGCTTAATATAAATTTACTGTGATATGGTGATAACAAAAAAAAAATTACCCGGCTAAGTTTGTTGTGGGCTCTTCTTAGACCATGGCGCGGTTGGAACCCTTGTAGCCAAATTAAACCTGAAGGTTTAAGTTGTCGAACGAAGTTATCACCATCCCCTTACAATTATGTAAACATATATGTATGAACGCTTAGTAAGTACATGTAATAGGCCTACATGAATAAAGAAATTTTAAATTTGAATTAGAATTTTTGAAATTTGAATTTCCAATTTTGTCAGGACGCGCAAATAAAGGTAGGTACTCGTTAGCAAATCTTCTTGCAGCTTGCTTAAGATTTTCGATATATTTACATGTCATTCTTACTGAAAATGGTAACGTAGGTATATTACTCACTGAGAATGTAGCTTTCTTTTCTTTAAGGGAAAGAGCCTTTTTCTTTTCTTTAAAGGAAAAGTTCAGTAACTTAGTTTATCCATTTCGTACGCCAAACAAAAAGCGCAGCGCAGCGCTGGTGGCCGGTGGCTGGTTTAAGTGTTGTTATTATATATATAATTATACATATTAGTTTATTTTTATATTTATTTATTAATTTTATTATGTACTTTTGTTCTATTTTTGTACACTAGTTTATGTATTAGTATGTCTATTCTCCTCTTCTTTTTTTTCCTTATTCAAAGGTTGCCTGGCAGAGATCGCTATTAAGCGATAAGACCGCCTTTTGTATTGTACTTCTTTCGATATGTTTCTGTTTTTATTATATTTTATATATGTTAATGTTGTGGTATACAAATAAAGAGTTTAATAATAATATTAATATAAGGGGAGGCGCGGGTTTAGCCGCGGGGGGTGCGGGCGGCGTGGGAGCGGCGCTGTTGCGAGACGTAGAGCGAGATAACGTCATCTGTACAAATACAAAGTTAGTTAGATAGATAGATAGATAGAAAGATAGATAAATAGACAGATAGATAGATAGACAGACAGATAGATAGATAGATAGATAGATAGATAAAGTTTTTATAGCATACTAATTGTTGCTCACAATGTCGTCCGCGCAGATTTATTGTTTCTGGTATCGCGGCTATACAACAGTAACAAGTAACAAGGAATCGTTATACGAAAATTAATATTAATATTAATAATAACCGCCTTAACCCCTGCTCATTGAGGGAGAAGACCTGTCCCCTCTAGTGGGCCGATAAAGGGTTGATGATGATGAGTCGCCTCGTACGACACCCGCGGGAAGTGGTGACAACTGTATTCTGATCTGCCGTCACCACACGGCAAAACTCGACAGTCGAGTTTCAGCAATAACTCAACCCGCCTCTACTCCCAAAGTAACGTAACACTCATGTTACAACCATTTTGACACACACGCTTGTAAGTTTACCAAGTTTATAATTATAACTGCAATCGGCCTTCACGATTACGAGCAAACTTTCGTAATGGGGGGTATTCAACCGTGGTATTTGTATTGCACACTATTACGCTACACTTTTAAAGCCATTAATATTGTCCTTGGAACTCACTTTCCGGTCGTTGCGACATCGATATCGTAAATCGAGTAGAAATGCCGACTCGATCGATTAACGAAATCGATTTACTGTTAAGGGGGCTTTACATAACAAGTGGAATGCTAAATTCGCAAAAAGAATAAATGACTTTTTTCAACCTTCATTGATTTAATTAATGAATGAATATTGTGCTTTATTTCTCTATTGTCAAGACCTCTGTATATATTTTGTGGTGTTTTGAGGTCAAAAATGACATTGTTAGTTGTTAAAATACCGAGCAATTAAATCGATTTGTTGTTAAGGAGGTCGCACATAATGTCTTCTTTAAATGTGTTCCAAAAGAATCAATGTAAATATGATATGTTATAGTATATATTAGTTTATTATTATTTTTAATATTTAATATATTTTGTATTATTTTATTTGTGTAATCTAGTTTAAGTATTAGTATGTAGTTATTAGTATGTATTTTTTTTTAATATGCACAACCTGCAGTATGTTATCCTTATCCTAAGGTTGCCTGGAAGAGATCGCTACAAAGCGATAAGGCCGCCTTTTGTATACTTCTTCTGTCTGTGTTTTCTTTTATTCTTCTTCTGTATTTTTATTTGTGTACAAATAAAGAGTATAAATAAAATAAATAAAAATATCTATACATAGATTAGATATTTTTATTTATATATAAAACAAAGTCGTGTTAGTTACACCATTTATAACTTGCGAACGGATGTACCGATTTTCAATATTTTTGATTTGTTGGGTTTCTATTAGTCCGGAATAGGATAATAAGTACAGAATAAGAATATTTATCGATAAAACAAAATTTTTAAAATCAAAAGAATAATCTGGCCGTTAGTAACAAAACACAACTGACAGCGCGGAGAACGGTTGATGTGGCCTAATGAGAGCTACATTAATCCGGAGTAAGATGAGCAGTACGTATTGTACTTTACAAAGGAATTGTGATGTACATAATATTAAGGTGAAATGAAATTCGCGGGGTCAGTTAGTATATATATAAAAGAAAGTTGTGTTAGTTACACCATTCATAACTCGAGAACGGCTGGAGCAATTTTTATGATACTTAATTTTTTGGATTATTCTTAGTCCGGTATAGGATAAAAAGTATTAAAATATAGTATTCACCGGGACAACTAGTGATACAATATAATTACAATTCAAAGGCTGTTACCACTTTACATAATACAATTCACACGTAGTGATAGTTAGATCTATTTTTATCTGCTGCGATTGATATGCTAAGTACTAACTTGATGTATACGATACCGTCGATCGCTCTGCGTAATTAATTACATTAAATGGTTAATTAAATAGTGTTTTGATATTAGGTACATTACCTTTCAACTCTCTAGAACACAAGTCACTAAGGATCTACATAATGTATGGGTAAAATGTAGACTCCGCCCAATGTTGCGTGTGTAGCTTGCGCATTTAAATCATATATAATATTCTAACATAGACAACTAATTAAAAAAATACACGAATATGTCACAAACAGCTCCACGTCCACTAATACTAAAATATAACAAAGTCGTCCAATGTAAATGTTCTCTTAATACATAAACATATTCTGCAATGTAATAATTTCGTATCTAAGGTAAGGATGTCTTTATTTCTGTAACAAGCAACTTGGCGTAATGTTTGACAAATTAACAAACATTTGTAACAAACAGTGTTTCATTAGAAACACGTGGGCGATGCGGTCTAATTACTACAGCATATATTATGCTGCTATCTTGGTTCACCAACATTGACCCAACTTTGAACCAAGTTGAACTTAAGCAATATAAAATCTTAATACTATTATAAAATGCGAAAGTTTGGCTGTTTGTTAATCAATCACGTCAGAACCGCGGAACTGATATGTATGAAATTTGGCTCAGAGGTAAATTATAGTCTAGGATAGTACATACTTATTACGCTGGCTCAGTGACCCAAACAGGACTTTCGTAACCAGAAGCTGAAGAATACCATAAACATCTTTTTATCCCGGAAAAATGTAGAGTCCCTGAGTTGTGCCCGTTAACATTAGCACAACACTTAATTACCCATGATCAAAATTATCAAAAACAAAATGTAAAAAATGAAAATTGACGTAAATGGCGCTGAGAAAGTCACAATGTTCATTCAAGTCAAGATTAACCATAAAACCTGGCTATTACGTGTGGTAGAAACTAAACTTAATAAGCAAGTTTTAAGGTAGTAGTGCGATCATCTTCATTTTGTTCTGTGTGGATAGAATCAGCATCACTCTCATATGTATAACTAAGTTCTGGAAACTCCATTGGCTTATGTTGTAAAAAACTTACATTATATGTGTAAAAGCAGTAGTATCCCTTCTTATTATCAGACTGAGAAGGGATTAGGCAGTAGTCCTCCAGTACGGTTGTAGACTTCGCACGCCTTTTGAGAACATTATGGAGAACTTTCAGGAGTGCCGGTTTCCTCACGATGTTTTCCTTCATCGTCTGCGTAATATTCCCAAAGGAGTGTGCAGTCAAACAAACTGCACTGGGCCATCGTGGTAGCCTTAACGCCATCTCACGCACTGGCGTGCATATAGGGTATGCACAGGGTATGCAGACGATATAAAATGTAGATAATCACCGGTACGATTTATAAAAAACTCGAGTATAGGAATTGTAAACGCATAGCAGCATTTGAGATGTGGACACTCAGACGCATGTTGGCCATTAGTTGGACTCGCAAAGTATCCAATGAGGAAGTTCTGCGACGCGTCAACCAACGGCGTGAACTTTTGCACACCAAGATCAGAAAAGTTGCATATCTGGGGCACGTCCTAAGGCACGAGAGATATGAGCTCCTTCAACTTATTATGATGGGAAAAGTTGCAAGAAGAAGAGGCGTTCGGCGAGGTCGCAAAAAAAAGGCCTGGCTTCGTAACATCAGAGAGTGGACTGCTATCGCGAGTGCAGCAGAATTATTTCGCCTCGCGAAATATAGACAAGAATTTAAGAAGCTGACTGCCAACCTTCGCTAGTCGGAGAGACGCCGCAAGAAGAAGAAGATAGGCATTGCAAGAGTTATAAAATGACTTACCTTTAAGTATTTACAACCAGTACTGGAGATTTTCTTCATTTTATATCATCTGCATGCCCTGTGCCTACCTTCTATGCACGCCACTGCTCATACGGCCGGTAATGTTTGATACTTTAATGATGAAACTTTTTATTATGTCTTAGTGTACAGTAAAGTTTATATATCAAAAAAAAATACGGAGACCCAAAAAATCAATTACTTAATATCCATAAAATTCGCTAACGTAAAACGTGTTAAGGTGTCATGACGTAAGAGCCCATAAAGCATAAAGTTGTGTAGTATTGTCGGCGGAATTTTGTAATGATTTGCAAAATGTTGCTAAAGCCACGTTTTTTTCGGTATCGCGTTTTACAGTAAGCGTATTACCAGGCTGGTATCGCTTAATAGTAGTTATAAAGTTTTGGTGACCACCCTGGCGCTATGTGGAGCGCTGTAAATTTAAGAAGGAGGTCCCCGGTTCGATTTTTGGCAGAGGCAATTTTGAATTTATAATTTCCGAATAGTCTCTGGTCCAGTCTGGTGGGAGGCTTTGGCCGTGGCTAGTTACCACCCTACCGACAAAGACGTGCTGCTAAGCGATTTAGTGTTCCGGTGCGATGTCGCGTCGAAACCGATTATGGGCGTGACCGAGATGGCAGTCAAGGGCTAACTTGTAGTGGAATAAAAAAAAAGAAACAAATAAAGCACAGATTAAAGCACATTTTAATGTACCGGAAAAATGTAAAGATCCCATACAAGAGATTTTCTTTTGTATTTCATAGAGGAAAACGTTGACGTGTTTTATAGTGATAAATTGATCAGAGAATAAAACATTAAAATTTCCACGTGGACGAAGGCAGCAACTCTTCATCATCACATCAACCCATTACCGGTCGACTACAGGGCGCGGGTCTTTTCCCACAATGAGAAGGGGTTAAGGCCGTAGTCCCCCATCCTGGCCCAGTGCGGATTGTTTGACTCCACACGCCTTGATAGGATTATGAAGAAATCTCAGACATGCATGTTTTACTTCACCGTTGAAGCAAGTTACATTTTGATTATTTAAATAGACATAACTTAGAAAAGTTAGAGGTGCGTGCTGGGCTTCCAACTCGGCCACCCGATAGTAAAGTCGAGCTCCCATCCACTGAGCTATCACGGCAGCAACTAGATAATCTATATATATAAAAGAGAAAGTGTGTGGGTATGTTCCGTATAGGCTCCGAAACGGCTGGACCGATTTCAATGAAACTTTCAGGGAATCTCCGGATTGACCTGGCGAGTAATCCTGTAAAGTTTGGTGACGATCGGAGCACTCCTATTTTTGAACTGTCAAACTGTCAAATACAGCTTTAATTTGCTATGATGATATTCTATTGTTGGGTGTACATGGGTGTAGATAATGATCTTCACCCGCTCGAGAAGAGAATAGAAGAGAATGAATACGGAGGGAAATAAAAGTTTTAATATATTATGAGACTTAAATTAAAAATTTAATGATGTAAGTTTATTGTTTAAATAAAATAAAGCAAAATCTAGTCCGGCGAAGCGGGCTGGGTACGCTAGTAAGAAATAAAAATAAACATTACATAGTAAAACTTAATAGGTACCTATTAAGTTGACATTTCGACCTAACCAAGGAATCGAATCCAGGGCTTCGTGATCCGCCGACGAATGCAGAACTCTTATGATATTAGTTCACAATCATTAAATTAAAACATGGACTAATGTAAACGCGCCATAAAGTATTTCGCCAGAACAACCTTGGAGTGGCTGGTTGCGACAACCTGGTCTTAGGTAAAATAATAGAAACAATCAGAACTGCATGTAATTTAGTAGTTTTCGGGGTTCCTTGTCATATAATACATATCATTCGTCTGGTGGGAGGCTTCGGTCGTAGCTAGTTACTAAGGAAGACAAGCTAAGCTATTCAGCGATCCACTACAATGTTGCGTAGAAACAAATAATGGGGTTTAATATAACTGCTATATCCCTAGCATATATCACATTATATCACTATTTTTTGGCGACCTCCCTTGCTCAACAGTGAGCTCTGTGAATTTGAGTAGGAGGTCTCGGGTTCGATTCCCGGCAAGAGCAATTATGGAATTTATTCTTTCAGAATTTTCACTGGTCTGGTCTGGTAGGAGGCTTATTCGTGGCTAGGTACAGGCCACCCAACAGACAAAGACGTGCAGAAACTAAGTAAGTAACTCTCTAAGTCTCTACCTAATAGTATCGGGCTTACATGTTAGGGAGTATGGTAGTCATACTCCCTAACAGGTTAGCCCGCTAATAGGTTGTATTAAACGTAAGCTTATAGAAAAGTCTTATTATCTTTATATATATATTTCTTGTGTGCGTGTGTATGTCACTGAACTCCTCCTAAACGGCTGGACCGATTTGAATGAATTTTTCGGTATGCGTTTGGGTGGCACCCTGGATGGTTTAGATTCACAAATCAGCCCGACAGATGGCGCTGGGGTCCGCTAGTTATAGTATAAAGGACTACGTAATCGATAAAAAAGCTTGGGTTTGAATTATTGCTCTAACCAGGTTGCTCTTCTAATAATTTTAAATGACATTGTGAGATGGTGATAACAAAAAAAAAGCACCCGGCTAAGTTTGTTGTGGACTTCTTCTTAGAGCAGGACGCGTTTGGAACCCTCGTAGCTTTAGTTTTAAGTTTACGAATGTGGTTATCGCCATCATCTCACTACCGTGTAATTCTTATGTACGCATCAAAAGTGCCATTTATAGGCCTACTTGAATAAAGATATTTTTGTCTTTGACTTTGACTTTACTACCTTAGACTGCATCATCACTTATCATTACTTAGTCAAGAACTAACCTGTAGTCGAAAAAAAATAAATACTTATACCATGATATAATGTTTTTCTAATTTAAAACTAAAAATATTTAAATATTGAGTATGCTTATCTTCGAAACTAGTAAGCCTTCCACAATGGGAAGGGGCTACGGCCGTTGTCCACAACGCTGACCCAGTGTGGATTGGTGGACTCCACACACGTTTGAGAACAGTATGGAGAACTCTCAGACATTGTCCTTCGCCGTTAAAACAAGTGATGATTCCTTAAATTAAAAACGCAAATAACTCTGGAAAGTTAAAGTTCCGGCGGTTGAACTCGATCCCTCCGAATAGAAGGCCGAAGCTCTAACCACTAGGCTATCACCGCTTTTAATGGCTCATGAAATTCTTTTTGAAAATAAATTATAAATTACGTACATTTTAACGTAACTTTCTGCAGATCCAAATTGTTTAACCACGTGTGCATTGTATTTTAATTTAAAACAGTTTTCTATTGTGAAATTGAATCACGATTTACTCAGCTGTGAACAAAATAATGGTTTCCATATTTTATGCGTTCACGTGTATTGTAATAAAGCACCGCCATCTTGGTTATAAATGTGACTACGTATGTTTTACATAACAGTTGTGCATTTTTATTATCTGTTTTATATTATGTTAAACTAGCAACGCCCGCTGCTTCAATCGCATGTTCTATTTACTTTGTGTCCTTCCTACTTCTCTAATAATGTACCAATGAACACATTTTCATGTGCGAAATTAGTAGTGTTTTTGGAGAGTATAAGTATTAACTATCCCAAGATCAAAGCCAGTTTAGTGTGAAGAGGTAGCAGTATAATAGGATCCGAACACTATTCCGTATATACTTAGATCAACGGCACCTCAGGGTATATAACAGAAAATATTAAAATAATGTTTATCATAAATTTAATAAAATGGAATGAAAAATAAAACATAAAATTTAAGACCTTCTTCCACATCATTGTCAACTCTTCACCAGCACAGTACTATCTCCTCTCCCATTAAAATTCAAAAGGTTTGAGTAGTTCACCACATTGCCATGTGAGGATTGGTTTCTTATTAAAAACATATTTCAACTATATAAACTCAAAAACAAAAGGGTCCGAATGGGAGAGGATTCCGAATAAGTAGACTAGTCCACCAGTTTCTAGCCAAGTACGGATTAGCAGACTTTACGTAATTTAAGAATATTATTAAGACCTCTCAGACATGCAGGTTTCTAATCAAAAACTATTTTCTGTCATTTATTGATTTTCCTTTCTTTTTTTTAATTCTTAACATTGCTTAAAAAAATATAATACACTATAAAAAAATTAAAAGAAAAAACATCCACCCTCCGCTTGCGGGGCTTTAGAATGCCCAAGCAACCGGCTGTCAGGGCTCCAGAGTGAGGAACCTCCTCACAATACGGGCAATTTTTTTTTTTTCATAATCAGAAACTTATTTTTAACTAAAGTAGGTAACTGTAAAAAACCTAAAACAAAAACTACGTATTACGTACTATATAACCACCTTATATTTTATTCACTGGGAATTTCACTAGGTAATACATTTTCAGACCACTTTTGCGCAATCACGTTCGACGGAATCGTCCTGCCAATGGAATACTCCCCGCTTAATCCAGGGCTTACGTACTTACGTAACGCGGCACGCGGCCGCGCTCACGTGTAGCTTGCGTCAGTGGGGGGTTAAACTTGTTTATCAAGGTTACGTCTGCGGCAGATAGGGTACCTACGGACGGTTGTTTATTTAACTCTACTTAGTTATGGTTTTTAACCGACTTCCTTCAAAAAGGAGGTTATTAATTTCGTATTTTTTTCCAGGTATATTCGGTCATAACTCCGTTATATTTTGAAAACTTCCTACTTCCAATACTAATTTCGGCATCGGCGGTAGGAGAGCCGTAGCTTAGGAGAGTCACAGGTTCAAATCCTGTTGGTTCCGAAAATGTTTGTATGCATTTTAAATTTACGTTCGTTAAAATTAAAAGTTACTAATATTTAAAAAAAACTTGTTATTGAACATGTACAAAATACCGTCCAGTTAAGTTAGTGTGATCTCCTCCTTATAACACGATTTGTATTATTGCTCGCTAACTTTTTCTTTAACCACCCGCAAAAATTTTTACTTTTAAATAATATGGTAAGTACATTTGTAACACACTTTGAGATTTTGTATTTACTAATTTTAAAATATTATTGTATTCTCGAAGTAAGTGAACTATTGTGCCCTGTTTGAGAAATTTATTAAATTATATAAAAAAAAATATATTACGACAACGCACACATCGCCATCTAGAACCAAAGTAAGCGTAGCTTGTGTTATGGGTACTAAGACTGAAGATTATTTTTATGAATAATATACATAAAACGTCTTTAAGACAATTAATAAACATTGTAGGTTATCATAGCAAAATGTTACAAAATGTCTCTTAGGAGATACATAATCATAAATAACGCATAATGATTTTGATAGCTCGTTGAAACCGTTCACGCGAGCCGGTCGACAGATCTGCTCACGTGTTGTTACGTGACCGCTGGAACACGTTTATCTGCGGGCGCGGGGGGGGAAACTATTTCAATCTATTGTCATCTGCTATAAGGTTAGCGAAAACGGTTTAATTTTTCTATCATTTATTAGTTTTCTTTTTTTTTTTTTAATTATTAACAATGCTTAAAAATAAATTAAAAACACTATTAAAAATTTATAAAAAAAAAAAAAAAAATTTCCACCCTCCGCTTGCGGGGCTTTTGAATACCCAAGCAACCGGTGGTCAGGGCTCCAAAGTGAGGAACCTCCTCACAATACGCGCCGTTTCAAGGACTACTGCCTTCTGTATCCGACCCTTGATCCAACAACCAAGCGAAAGCTTCTTGAGATGTTGGTCGAAGCTTTTCCCGAGAAGACCATTGACTGAAACGACGATAGGAACAACAACGGTCGACTCAACATTCCACATGGCGGTAATCTCGTTAATAATTATTATTCCTCTACAACTTATATTACGAAGTAATGTTTGTGTCATCATCGTCATCATCCTAATCATCAGCGTCGCAAAACTGTTGAGCGGTATATGTTCAGATTGAAGCCTAAGGGCTTTTACTACCTACTCATATTGGCACCCAGAAACCAAGGTCGTCCGCACAAACTTGGCTGTATTGTCTTGTACCAAATTCCTTTGGTCACTGATCTCTCATCAATGTGTTCTCTCCATAACTTGGTACATTTAGACTTAACAATATTTTAAAGTTCTGAATGAAATGGTAAACAGATGTAAAAAAAAGAATCGTCATCGTCATCATCAATCCACTACAGGGCACGGGTCTCCGCTCAGAATGAGAAGGGTGTAGGCCCTGGTCACCACGATGGCCAAGTGCGGATTGGTAGACTTCACACGCCTTCGAGAACATTATGGAGGACTTTTAGGCATGCGCGTTTCCACACGATGTTTTCCATCACCGTTTAAAGCAAGTGATGTTTAAATTGCTTAAATTAGAAATGCACATAGCTCCGAAAATTTAGGCTTGACAGGGCTCGAACTCGGAAAGGAAAGCCTCATGAACGGAAAGCCGAAACCTTACCCAATGGGCTTTGGTATTTTAGTATGTTATTGATATATTACTCATAAGTAACAAGCTTCTCTTACATTGGGGAAATATGGCGATGTTCGTATTGTCGTATTATTTATATTGATACTAGCTTCTGGCCGCGACTTCGTCTGCGTGGACTTCAGAATTGGGTCTAAAGCTCCGCTCGTTAACAATTTTCAACTTTCCCTCGGAAACTTCTTAAGGAATCCGAATGGAAGGTAGCCTATGTTCTTTTCCATGTCAAAGGCTACATGCATATCCAAATTTCATCTTAATCCGTTCAGCCTATTTTGCGTGATTGAGTAACAAACATCCCCACTTTCACAATTATTATATAATAGTACTAGGATAGTAGGATTTATTTCTATAATATAATTAGTGTCTTATAAGAAACTAAGGTACTATTTAATAACCTTTTTCTTCTATTAGATTATATAGTTTTTATTGACTCATCACAACCTTCACTCTCGTAATAGGAAATGGATAACGATAATGTTTTGTATTCACAAGTGAACTAGGAAATCGATGGAGGGCATTCGGACCTTGGTGCTAAGGAAAACGATGATAGCACGAATTACATGGTTTAATACTAAAATTACATCCACCATTGCCAAAGTCATTCGTGATACTTCTTACCAAAGGTTACGTGTTCAACCTTTTTTTTTTGACGCTGCGAAATGCGTTTAGGCATCCCTGACGGAGGCTGCGCAGTCAGAACTGTGCAGCCCCCAGCAGGGTATGTGGGACTCGCTGGCCGATGAAGCATCAGCCAGAATACCCACTTAAACCCAGCGGAGCCGTCTGCGCCCATGTTGGGGCGTCGTATGCAACTTTGACGCCCCGGCGACGTGTTCACCCCAGACCAACTATTATGGGAATTTACCTAACTTTGATCGTGTATTGTTGACAATTTCGAAACTAGAACGTAATAGACACAAATATCTCATCGCGCCCTTCTAAGCCGTTCTGGTGATGGACATAGAAAACGTTCTACCCCAGAAAACTTGCGTTACTGGCTAGAATTAAAAAGAACCGCTCGTAAATTCCAGTCTGAGTAAATAAAACCGCCATCAAGGTAAAGAAATAAGCTGCGAACGGTGATAGCAGTAAAGGCAATGTAAGAGGAAAACAGTGAAAAACGTATGACCGCCAACAAGGTTGCTGTCTTGCTCGCTTGCATAATAAAACCTAGCTGAACAATGCTTCCTGATAGTAATATAATTACTTACTATTTATAGTTTTATTGGTGCATTTTTATGGCGGTGAATCAGTCACTATCCTTTCTCTTAGCGCGGGTGTCGATCGAGGCGACAAATATGTGGCGACAATATAGTTCTATCTTAAAAGATGTGGAAAGTAGGTACACGTTCCTTAGATTTAATGTAAGTAGATAGTAGCCAAATACATTTCTATATTACAGAAAGTTTTGCGTTTGATTAAGGTTCAAAATTACTAGAAAGCCTAGTCCACTTATGGGAGAGAGTGCCCAGAATCTAGTCCGACATATTAAAGAGAAACAATAAAACCATGGAATAAATAGTTTACTTTACGATAAAATAAAAAAACAACAGGAAAGATATTGTGTTTTATTATTTTTACCAAAGCTCTTAATATTAAAATTTGTGAAGTGACCTTTTAAACCAAAACTGAATAAAATTGCTAAAGTTGCTAATAAAATCAGTGCCCAGTACACTACATTTTGGTTGGTCAAAGCATGCAGGAATATAATGGAATGTGTAGCGTACCTACTATGTGCTACTTCTACCATCTCCTTCGAACACCAACTTGTCTGTACAGCGTGATGGTTGTGGGCATACCGCATCCGCTGGGGGAGTCCTGTCCTTTTTAGAATGTTTCCTTTATAAACACAATACTGTATACAATACAATAGTTTGACAGCATCCTAGCTGTCAAACTATTGTATTGCTGTATTGCACGAGATTTACACGTACAACTCGCACTTGGTCGGTTTTGTATTTTTATTACTATTATTTTTAAATTGTATTGCTGTTTTGTATTTTTATTGTATGCAAAAGGAAGGTTTGACAGCAAAGATCGCGAGTTTTACGCCTGTCGCAATCCTGGTGTGAGATACGTAAAACGGAACTCGCGTGTCCTGTTTTACCAATGATTATTTTTTGGAATGGCACCATGATTTCAGATCGCTGCGCCAAAGTTTTTTAGTCCTGACTGTTATAGGCTGTTGATAAATAGTTTTATAAGAGAAAGTTATGCTTGAAGATTCTACAGATTTTGTTAGGTCAATAGGCGCCCTGCTTTCTGTGACTAAGGCCGTGGGCTCGATTCCCATACCTGGAAAATGTTTGTGTGATAACCATGAATATTTTATGTACCTGGGTATTTATATATATATTATAAGTATTTATGTATGTTATTTCTAAACATATGTATTTATTTATTCTTTTAAATAATTGTTTTATAAATATAACCTAAAATAAACTATTTAAAACTAAATAAAATCTAAAACGTCCTCGAAACCACCGCAGCGAGGCACAGTTCCTAAGATGCTGGCAGCATTGCCCCTTTGGATGGCCAAACTAATTCGTTGGCCAAAGTAACTGCCCGCTCTAGCTTATTTCTAAATATACATAACACAACTTAAGCTTGTGTTATATATTATATGAATATAAGCTACGCTTATTTTGGGGATACATGGCGATGTGTTTTATTAATTATTTATTTATTGAAAGTAGTATAAGAATACATTATTATCAACAAAGAAGAAGATTATCACCACCGGTCATTTTAAAATCTTATTATTCAAAAAAAAAATCATATACCCTTTCAGTTCACCCATATGTTGCTGTGTTATATTTTCAATATTAGCTAGAACATAATATATAGATCTGCCGATGTTACTCGTATATCCACAACGAAAAATATTTATTTTGCCACTAAGCAGTGAAAATTGCTTTGTTGTCTGCTGCACCAGTGCAAATAATATATTACATTCAATGTAACATAATGACAGTATAAATGGCGATAATTTTTACCATACATCGAGGAAAAAAGCACCTTGACTGGGATGTTTACAGGTGTGTCGAAGATAAATAACTTAGTAATATATTAAATTATTGTCCCTACTACATATGTCTACATGTGTATTATATGTAGACATATGTAGTAGGCATGTCTCATCGGCAGGTCTATGACAGACACAAATTATATCCCCCGATTACATCCCCAGCCGGTCTAGCATGGACAGCAGACATTTTTCTCCCTGGAGACACTGGAGGACACAAATTTATCTTGTCCACAGCTTTATCAACTCTCCGAAGTTTGGCTTGACGTTGGAAATAATATCCAAATAATATGCGTGCAATATAATAAACGAGGGTACATGTC
Organism: Pararge aegeria; assembly: GCF_905163445.1. NCBI lineage: Eukaryota > Metazoa > Arthropoda > Insecta > Lepidoptera > Nymphalidae > Pararge > Pararge aegeria. Next base: position 4,199,176 of record NC_053203.1, read on the forward strand.
TTCTGCTTTCTGTTGAAGTTATTTAGTAGGTGGACACTGGACACGTTAATTTCATCCCTTGTCAGGGGATATAATCGAGGGATATAATTTTTATCTTCTGCCCATGTTAGCCGTGCTGTACCGACAAAATAGTCTACGAGACTATAATATTGACGGCCGATTGGCGCAGTGGGCAGTGACCCTGATTTCTGAGTTCGACTCCCACAACTGGTCAATGTTTGTATGATGAACATGAATGTTGAGTTCGACTCCCACAACTGGTCAATGTTTGTATGATGAACATGAATGTTTTTCAGTGTCTGGGTGTCTTTATGTTAGAGGTATTTATGTAGGTATATTATTCATAAAATTATTAATCAGTTATTTTAGTACCCATGACACAATCTACGTTTACTTTGGGACTAGATGGCGATGTGTGTATTGTCGTAGTATATTTATTTATAATATGTCTAACTATTGAATGAATATGAATGAATATACTTTTATTGCACACCACAAAAAGTACATAAAAAAAGTATAACAAAACAACGTATACAATTTGGCTAGTATACTTTAGTAAACTATTATTGCTAAGTCTATATTAGTCTATTCAAAAACATGTATAAATCGAAATTTGATGACATTCGTTTATAATTCAATCGTAGCCGAACTGAATAGTTGTGAGACGTACACAAGTGTGAATGTTATACACACGTGTGTTTACAAATGTGTTTCCCAAACGTAACATTTGATCAAACATTTGTCAAATCGCAATTTGTACTACTTTACGCAATAGCAATAAATCAAAAGCATTCGGTTATATACTACGCACCAGAGTAGTCGTGCACAACGAATTCTATATGCGGCAATATCGTAGAGAAATGCATTCTTTATTCATTCTATTTATCACTCATTCGTTCGTTCTTAAAATGCGGAGTGAAATAAGCCTGATGGTACGAGTATATGCAAGTACAATGTTACTGAAAGATTTCACACAAAATGTGTGTCGATATAACACGCGCTGGGTCACGTGGCAGATGCACGTTGCACAAAGCATGCGCTTGCGCCGATTATACTCGTACTTCTAAGGACTAGCGCACACCGGTGGGAAACCGGCCGAAACCTACAAGAGCAACACTACGTAAAACAGCGTAATCCGCCTTGAGACAGCGTATCCGTATCCTAATGTCGTCGGTTTATGGGGTGACACGGCCTTGAAATTATGAAACCGCTATCTCCAATACCTAAGTCCACCAGTCCGCACTGGGCCAGCGTGGCGAACTACGCTGTGTTTTTCTCTCATTGTGGCAGAAGACCCGTGAACCGTAGTAGGTCGGTAAAATGGGTTGACATGATGAAGTAGTTTTAGTACTTTTTTATTTCACAAAATCATTTTAATTTTCTTCGACTTTCCCCTATTCAAACTCTACTAAGGTTAGATGCAAAAATTATATTTTAGTTTTTAATTCCTTTACAAGTCTGCAATCTTAAGGTCGGTAACAGGCAGAGCAACAAAGGCAGGGGTAGTTGGGGAATTCATGAATTCTGAAATTTCTCTGGTCTGGTATGGTGGGAGGTTTGGGCCGATGCTAGTTACCACCCTACCGACAAAGACGTGCCGCTAAGCGATTTAGTGTTCCGGTGCGATGTCGCGTAGAAACTGATAACCGGTCTACACTGTTAGGGAGTATGGTAGTCCTTCTAACATACTCCCTAACAGGTTAGACCACTACCATCTTAGACTAAGACTACACTACCCCTTACCACCAGACTGCAGTCAAGGGTTAACGTGTAGTATTTAATAAAAAAATGAAAAACCGTCCCACCTAACTAATAACTGCTGGGAGTCGAATCGGAACCTCGTACTCAAAAGCCAAATCGTAGTGATGTATGTTTGTTGTTTATTTGGTTAAATTGGCCCAAACATTTGGGACCTAAGTGCCAAATAAATTGCCAATGCGAATCGATGGCATTTCGGGCAAGTTGCCATATTATATTGTTTGTTTGCGATACACCTATTACGGAAAGCTCTAATAATACACATCTTTGTGGCACTTGCTTAATCATGACTGCTTTCATTTTATCCAATAATATGGATGATTTCCTCCACCGTTGAAGCAAGTGATATTTTAATTACTTAAAACGCACATAACTTAGAAAAGTTAGCAGTGCGCGGAGGGATTCGAACTTGCCCCTCCCCCCGAAAGTGAAGTTGAACTCTTACCCAATGCGCTATCACCAGTATAACTCCATAAAATAGCCATTGTATTGGATAAAATGTAAGCAGTAATGATACCCCCTATTCGTGGTTTCTACACGTCTTTGTCTGTACGTGCTGGGATTCGAACTCATAATACCCACGCTGGGCAGACGGGTCGGGGATCGCAGGAGATGGTAGTAGTACCACAGACGACTCTGCTGCCCGTTCTCCGGTATATTCCCTTAGTCATCTCGTACAACAACCGCAGGAGGAACAGGGCTGGTGACAACAGTATTCTGATCTGCCGTCACAACACTGCGCATTCTATTACATAACCTATTAAAGCTGTTTTTTTCAATGTGGGTACCATTTAAAACAGGTTTCATTGTTATTTCACAAATTGGCCCATATCGAAACAAGTTTAAGTATTATTATGGACAAAAAATAAGGCATGCTCTTACATAAGCCAATGTCAAGTAGGCAGCGCATACATTTGTTATTCAGAGGACATTCCCATTTTTGCGCCGTAAACCCTTTTCGGCCTATTGATGTACCTCTGACAAGGGCATATGGAGTAGCGATGTTAACAATTGTAATAACCACATACAGGCTATGTTAATTCACATAGGTTTTGACTTGATTAACTCGTCCTTTCTAACTTCTGTTATCTAGTACCCATAACACAAGCTACGCTTACTTGGGACTAGATGGTGTGTACTGTCGTAGTATATTTATTTATATTTTTTATAGCGGTCCAGTCCACGGGTATCCTCCGAGAATAAGATGGCTCTAAGGGCCACGCTGGCCAAGGCATGCAGGTTTCCTCACAATGTTTTCCTTTACTGTTGAAGCATAAGTATGATATTTAAATGCATAAAACGCACATAACTTATAACAGTTAGAGGTGCGTGCCGGGGTACAAACTGGGTCAACCGGAAGTGTAACCTGCAGTCCTGACCACTAACTAGGCTATATGCTTGCAATTAAATGAGGATACTTTATCGACATTTCTAGATCACATCTGCTTTTGAATCCGCATCTTTGGGAATATCCGGTAAATTTCGGATTTTTGGCGACCCTATCGCTGGCTGTCTATTATCACGTGTAAAATCACGTTTTCGTACACATCGCTGTTACGTAACGCTCATTTCGGGCGGCCTTGACTTTGAGCATTGCCGAATTTGTATGGAAAACATGTTTTTACGAATATAATAATTATTATTAAGAAACACCTAATTAAGGTACTTTTATATTTGTAAATACTGTTTTTGTAATTATTAATATGTATGTATATTCTTAGAGTTTTGCGCACCGCTATAAGGATTCATAATATGTGAGCCAATTCCTCATAATGGTTGCCTGGAAGAAATCACTATAAGTGATAAAAGCCTTTGTTACACAAATTTAAATGACTTGTACCTTTGATCTCTTTTATTTTTTTTCTTGTGTGCAATAAAATATTTTTATTGATTGATTGATCATCGTTATCAACCTATAACTGGCGCACTACAAAGCAAGGGTCTGCGATAGGAATGACAAGGGTTTAGGTACCACACACTGATCAAGAGAGGATTGTTAGACTTCATACACCTTTGAGAACATCATGGAGAACTTTCAGCTATGAAGGTTTTCTCATGATATTAGGCACATGTGTCTTACCACACATGCCAGTTAGGAACATCTGTCTTACCGCCTCAGGTTGACACATGACTCAGGACATTTTCCTGGCATTCCCTCCGTAGTTACTCTGTTAAAGGCAATGGTTTTCATGATTCCGTCTTTTAATACGTTTACTACATTTAATAATCTAAAATAATATTTTTAAAAAAACTTGGAGCATAGCTAGTATGGACTGTATTAACTAATAATTGTGTAAGAAAAAAATATATTTTTTTTAATGATGCATTTCGTAACATAAGTTTTCAGGAAAAATGGCCGAACGTGGTGTATCAATCATTTTAATTAGGTCAGTGGAATTGACACGTTTGAGTAGGGCTTACACATTTTTAGTAATTTTTAAGTTATTCCTGTCACGAATATTTATAATTTCTTTTTTTAACTAACTTAATTTAAAAAAAAATTGGTTTATTGCGACGATGTCTGTTGTGGTAGTTTGGATGGATCCAAACTACCAAAAATTCCAAAAATTGTAAGACACAGTTTTGCCCTCTGATAAGGAAGAGGGATTTCAACAACAATCTGCAATTAAATATGCATAAAACTCTACTAAACTAATAGAATAAATGAAAAAGTGTGTATTAAGAATCTATAGCTCATACAATAAATGAGAGTATAAAAGGCTACTATTTGAATAGATTGGATCACAATAGTGCAAATACATCATCTTACTAAAATTATTGAACCAATAATAAGATTTTTATTCTGTTATTATTACTAACATGTGACAATAGCAGTTAAAACCCGCACATGTGCAGCAGCGTGGTGAGTCTATACTCTCAAAAACGTCTCGCTGTGAGAAGAGGCCCGTGCTCAACAGTGGTATGTTAATTCGAATAGGCTGTGTACAATAAATAAAAAAAAATATATATATACTACGACATTACACACATCGCCACCTAGCCCCAAAGTAAGCGTAGCTTGTGTTATGGGTACTAAGATAGCTGATGAATATTTCTATGAATATAATACACAGAATTACTTATAATATACAGATTCATTTTCATCACACAAACATTTTCCAGTTGTGGGAATCGAACCCACGGCCACTACTCAGAAAGCAGGTTCGCTGCCCACTGCGCCAGTCGGCCGTCAAATGAACAATACAAATGACAATGATGATGGAAAATCAGAACTTGTTTATTTTAAATAATTGTATCCTCAATTTATATGGTAACATGGTACACCTACATATGATTACAAAACAAATAGTGCATTATAATATTAGAAAAAACTTTATTAAATACATGTTATGATGAAATTTTATACTTTTAAGTTTGATTGACTATAACCTGACCTTGAGGGTACCATGTGTAGAATACTTACGACAGCATGTTTCAAAAGTGTAGGTTAAGCAACTTTGACGAAAGCCTGTAATTAGATATGAACCATAAAACATAACAATTCTAAAATCCAAACTGTCTATCTGTTAGATACCAGAATGCAGCGTCTAAGAAATTTTAATTGAAAATATTTTTATCCTTTGGCCTGTTTTATTTTCCCTCTTGATAAAAAGCCTATGCTACTTTTAGACTGTCCTCTCTATCTGATTTTATTCTCAAGAAAAACTCATAAAAAAACGGGCAAAATTATTATTATAATGGTTCCTATTTTTAACCCCCGACTCATGTAAGACGAAGTGTTATAAGTTTGACGTGTGACGTTTCCCAAACGGATAGACCCATTTTGATTTAGTTTTTTTTGTTTGTAAGATGTTACTCAGAACTGTGCTTAGCTATGTATGTTAAAAATCGGTACAAGATGGACACTTAATGGCAGATTACATACATTTTCACAAATCCCTTAATGTGGGTATCAAATGAAAGGTCTTGAAAGATTTCAAATCCAAGATGGGCGCCACGACAATTTGGCGGATTTTTTTTTACAACTCCCTCTCAGTAGAATAATGTACACTATATTGAACGTCGGAGGTTTTTTAAGTTTTTAATTTTTAAAGATATACAATGCGTTACGGAAATACGAAATACTCTTGAAGGGTGCATAAGTACCTTTATTTCATAAGGAACCCTGTAAAAATGTTAAATCAAAAGAAGCATTTTTTTTTTTCACTACAAGTCAGCCTTTGACTGCAATCTCACCCGGTGGTATGTTATGATGCAGTCTAAGATGGTAGCGGGCTAACCTGTTAGGGAGTAAAGTAGCCATACCCCTAAACGGTTTCTACGCGACATCGCACCGGAATGCTAAATCGCTTAACGGCACGTCTTTGTCTTTGTTTGACGGCCGATTGGCACCGTGGACAGCGACCCTGCTTTCTGAGTAAAGGGCCGTGGGCTCGATTCCCACAACTGGAAAATGTTTGTGTGATGAACAGGAATGTTTTTCAGTGTCTGGGTGTTTATATGTATTTTATTAGTATTTATGTATATTATTTATAAAAAAAATATTCATCAGTCATCTTAGGACCCATAACACAGGCTACGTTTACTTTGGGGCTAGATGGCGGTGTGTGTATCGTCGTAGTATATTTATTATTTATTTATTTGTCGGTAGGGTGGTAACTAGCCTCGGCCACAGCCTCCCACCAGACAAAATTAGCATCCCTATTGATGATAAAGACCAACACGTGCATAGTTCCTACGCTACGCGACGAATTTCTAATAAAGTGACAGGACTCACTTTTACTTTGGCATGTGATGTTAGCTGTATTGGATTTATTTCAGTAAAACAATGGCAAAGGTTTACTCAAAAACTAACAACGTTTCGGTTTCACAGATACGTGTCAGAGACCGTAAATAATTAATTAGGTGTAATACATACGATAAACTTGACAGCAGAACCATCTTATGACCCAACATCACGAGTTTTTACGCAATAACACGTTGATGCTTGCCTTATATAATTGACATAATCCTTTGTAATAACCTCCTCACGATTATTATATAAGTTCTAGCTTTTGTCGGCGACTTCGTACGCGTTTATTTCAGTACTAGCGGATCCTCGCGACTTCGTCCGCGTATGAGTCAATGGAGAAGCTAGAATAGATCTGATGATAACTACATAATCATCGTGGCTAACTATGTACCTACTATTATTTTACGTGGTATACTGAATAAGTAAGTTGTCATTACTTTAGTAGATACATCCATCCTCACAAACTTTCGCAGTTATAATATTAGTAGGATGGTACGCATGCATTGGATCGTTGTCCGTTGTGTAGTTATGTCCTTTATCTCCGACAATATTTGTCAGATCCTTATTAAAACACAATATATGCTTCATAGAATAAACTTACAAATAAAAAATGAATTAATAAAATCGGTTCAAATTTAACGGAGCTATGAAATAAAATTGATTAAAAAATTCAACCCATTTCCTGGAGGAAACTTATCGTTTATCGGGATAAAAAGTATCCTATATGTTGACCCGGGATATCAGCTACCACTATACCAAATTTTATTTAAATCCGTACAGTGGTTTTCACGTGATGCCCGGACAGACAGACGCATGCGTCACGGCAATGCTAAACGTACTCACTCCCAACATCAATAGCGTATAAACGTCCACTGCTGGGCTAAAAGCCTCTCCGAACGAGAGGGTTTGCCCATAACGCGCTGGTCAGATGGGTTAGTGATCGCAGTACATACCGGTACTAGTAGCAGAGAGGATGCTGCTGTTCTCCGTTATATTCCCTTAATCGCCTCATACGAAATTCCCGGAAAGAGGAGAGAAGCTGCTATATTCTTATCTGCCCACACCACACGACAAACTAACTCGCTCGCATCGAACGTTTATAAATATCACATAATATAGATATATAGAGCATTCAATATCACTACCAAGAACAGCATATTACATAAGTACGTGATAATATGATTGTAATTCTATATGTTATGTCACGGAGCGATACATGGTGATAAGGTGGGAATTTTATCGAAGAATCACTGCGATAAGACTGGACTGTGAAGAACAAGGTGGATTTTATTATGATTAAAAATAGATTAACGAAAGGGGTTGGGTTACACGAAAATATACAAATAGTTCCTTCTCATTCATCATGATTTTTTACATTGAGTACGGAATCCTGGCTGAATCCTGTCCGAATTCTATCAACAATCATCATAAAGCCATTACAGAGCATGAGTCTCAGAATGGGAAGGGTTAAGGCCGTGGTCTACCAAGCTGGTCAAGTGCGGATTGGTAGACTTCACACGCCGTTGAGAACATTATGAGAACTCTCCGGCATGCAGGTTTCCACACGATGTTTTCCTTCACCGTTCAAAGCAAGTGATATTTAAATTGCTTAAATTTAAAACGCATATCAGTCAGTGGCGGGGCCCGAACTCGGTATACACGAGAGGAAAGCCGAAGCCTTACCCACTAAGGTATCACCGTTATCTATAAACAATAGAACGTGTAAATGAAATACGAAATAATACTTTACAGGCTTTAGATGTAACTTATGAATGAATGAAATACACTTTTTTTTAATTTATTGTACACCAAATTAAAAAAAAACAAGCATTAAAAAAATAGGTAAATTATGTACTGTCTTTGAGATTTATCTGTGAAATCGAAAACCTACTATTTTTCGAGTAAACCACAGCCATAGTTTTTACTGAAAGAAATAAGGTACAGCTTTAACATCACATGCAAAATAACAGAACAGTAATTTTCTGTTGTCTGTATGTAATGTTTATGTTCAATGTATTAATATAACGACCCTACATACGCAATGTTCATGTTATTATTTAATAGAACAGAAGTTAATTCTACAGCTCAGAACGACATAACATATGGCGGAAGCCATTTTTTAATGCTAAGTAATTTATTTACGTCATACTTGACCTAGGCCAATGCAGCTTACTGTATAACCCTTAGGTTTTGATCCATGCACCAATGTCGTATACATTGGTACCAATAATAATATAGCTTCTATTTATTTGAACGCGCTAGTCTCTTTGGGGACTGATCAGAATATAATTATCTTGTATAAGCAACATATACGCGAGTACCTACGCGACGCAAACTCAAACACGTACAATCATACACTCAATAATCGAGACAACAATTTAAGGAGAGCACTGTCGCCTGTAATACAGACTTTTACCTAAATCAGGGACAGTAGATTTTTAATTGCACCATTACATACATTTATTACATATTCATCAATATAAGATGTGAGGTACGCATTTGGTTGTGTAATTATTATAATAACTTTACATCACTTTACTATGATAAATAAATAAAAAAAATAAGGTGAAACGTAATTTATAAGATTGTTAATAACGGCTATTATAGTCAACGCCCATGCTCTTCCCATGGGTGTCGTACGAGGTGATTAAGGGAATATATCTGAGATCGGACAGCAGTGTCCTCTGTTCTACTACAATCTACTACGGTCCCTAGCCTATCTGCCCAGCGGCAATATTATAGGCAAACGCTCCCGAGAGAAGCTAAGGCCCATATTAGTCTATAAAATAAAGAACCCTCATTCAGCTATTGCATGCAGTGAATTGTGCCCAAAAACAGTGAAAACATCCCGCGCAAGTCTCAGAATGGTCTTCAGACTGCGAAATGGTGCTAGCTCAGAAACTTTTCCCATTTTCCCCATTTTATGGTAAACTCTTGGAACATTAGAGTTAAAATATTGATTGTCAACTCCTGAATGGAATGAAGTGACTAACTGCCTGTTCGAGAAACACTACTAAAGTGGAGTGGTTTTTGATGCTTCAATATTAGTCGTGTACACGGTTTCTGGATATTCTGAATCCTGTAAGAAAAAAATATTCCTTTTCAGAGCTTGCGTTGCGTGCGCTGCGTAAACGGTTAAAGTTACTTACGTAAAAAATAGTGTGTCTGAATTGTTGTTCTCCTTCAAATATCTTAAAAGATTTTTGGTCTGCTTATAAAATCATTAGGGTTTTCTTTTAAGGTGTACTAACTTTATCCTTTTTATGGCAATCGAAATAATATTCTAAAATAATGCATCATTTGCGTAGGTATTTTTATAAACATGATATATATAACCTTTGCCTAATTATGTAATTCATCATGTTTTAAAAAAACTAAACTAATGCAAACGAAGTTAGTTTTTATATATAGTGATAAGAATATAGACTGTGGGTAATAGAGATACGCGTGACTCTCAGAAAGTCGTACCTAGAACAAAACGTGACTGCCAAGGTCTCGTGTGCACTGTAACTGACGTACTAATCTGGTTAGCCAGTAATTGCCAATTACTGGCTCTTGCGTTTAACTTAGTTGCCAGTTGACTCATACAAATATATACCTATTATGTACCTACTCGATTGTGAACTATACCTATATTGCGCAAAGAAAAAGAGGGACATACTTTTCCCATCAGTAGCAATAACTTCTGACTATTCTTATTTCTTAATATAATACTAAAGTAACATTATGACTTAGTGATTACTTATGTTTTTTTTTATTCCACTACAAGTTAGCCCTTGACTGCAATCTCACCTCGTGATAAATGTTGATGCAGTCTAAGATGGTAGCGGGCTGACCTGTTAGGGAGTATGGTAGTGATACCCCTAAATCGTTTAGCGGCACGTCTTTGTCGGTAGGGTGGTAACTAGCTACGGCCAAAGCCTCCCACCAGACCAGACCAGAGAAAATTCTGAAATAATAATTCCCAAATATTTCCCGGGAATCGAACCCGGGACCTCCTAGTTAAATTCACAGTGCTCACCGTTGCGCCAAGGAGGTCGTCATACGGTCGTTTATTGTTACTCTGTTTCTAATAATAATATTTAGGCTTCTTTCAAACCTTTTTTTATGCAGTGATAGTGATAGTGTCTTGCACTCGGACCTGCTTAGAGTAGATAACAAATAAATAGACACGCAAATTTTCATAATCAACATATTTTCAATAGTAAATAACCAACGAGGCTTTCATGCTACCTAAAATACGTTTCACTCGCTTTAACAATTATCTCCCAATAATCGAGAAATGTGAAAAATAAAGAGTTCAAATTAAGAGTATGATTGTAACGCTTTATTTTTTCTCTTTCGTATTTTTTTCTTTTTCTCTTTCGTACACTGCTTTACCATTTTTTTATGAAGTGTTAGCGGTCAGGCCCTCATATATAAATTGGCATGTGTGTACATATTATATGGAAAAGTTAAGTCTTAAGTCCTTTTTTAAAAACTTTTTTATACGGTAATAGCCTAGTGGCTTGCCCTTCGGCCTCATTTTTGGTGAGGCCCGAGTTCTATCCCCGGCACGCACCTCTAATTTTCGGAGTTATGTGCTTTCTTAGTTTAAATAAAATAATATCACTTGCTTCAACAGCGATGGGAACATCGTGAGGAAACCTCCGTCGTTTTTATTCTGAAAGGAGACCTGTGCCCGGGTCCAATTCCCATCATCCCTTTATAGATACTTATCATCAACATCATCGTATCAATCCATTACCGTAGAGTTATGGAGTGGAGACCCGTAGGTCTCTCACAATGAGAAGGGTTTAGGTAGTAGTTCACCACGCTGGTGAAGAAGTCTCAGTGCGGTTTGTTGATCTCCACTCGCCTGAGAACATTATGTAGAACACTCTGGCTTGCAGGTTTCCTCACGATATATCACCGTTTTTTCTATCACCGTTGATATTTTCATTGCATAACGCACGTAACTTGGAGGTAAACGCACGTAAATTCGAACTCGGCTACTCAAATCCGAAGTCCTCACTGCAAATCTATCAGCGCTTTTATTACTTCCTTATAGATAGTTATAACATAATTATAAATATACATATAATTAGATTGCTAGTTATAAGTAGATTGTTAATTGAAATTTATGACAGCTTAGAATAAGATTTTAAAAAGCAAATAATACATATCGTTGCTGTTTAGATCACGTCTAATTGAATAGAGAATCCATCTCAATGCAATTACCAAAAATAAACAAATAACTTTGATATAACCGATATCAGGTCTAGTTTTTCTACAGAAATCTAGATGTAATAATTCTAAAAAAAAACTTAATTTGCAAGATCTATAAAAAGGTAAATGAATAAATGAATGTACTTTTATTGCACACCACAAAAGTACATAAAAAAGAAGGTATCCCTAACCCTATTCCTATCCCTACTAATATTATAAATGTCAATGTAAGTTTGTTTGTTACGCTTTCACGAAAAAACATCTTAACCGATCCTCATGAAACTTTGAACACATATTCTTGGAAGTGTTAGAAGTAATTTAGGATACTTTTTATCCCGACATTAAACTTGGTTCCTTTGGGAGAGGGGATGAAAGTGCTTTACCATAACTCCGACAAATTATAACCGAATTAAAAAATTATTTTTGTACTATAGAGGTTATAATGTGTGTTTAATTCTGCCCAAACTGCAGCAAACCCCTCATTTAAGGCGACACTTTATACTTTAATTTTTTTTAGAACTGCAACTAAATTTAATGCCACATAAAAAATCAAAGGCAGACGAAGTCGCGGGCAACAGCTAGTAACAAATAAATTTGGCGGCCTTATCGCTTCATAGCGATTTCTTCCAGGCAATCAATGGCGAAGAAAAGAAATACAGAAAATATTTCCTGTTAGAAAGGTCTTTTTAGTTCTATAAATTTTAGACCCCAACATTTTTACCGTCCATAATGCGATCTTTTATTTACGCTTGATAACTAAACATGTGTATCAATCACTTAACCTTCTGGTAATAAGCTACTCTTGAAAGAGAATACCTTTCCGTGAGTTTACCCTACAGAAAGAAAAAAGATTAATAAACAATTTAAAAATAGCCTTTATGCCGCCTACATAATCTCATGAACATAAAAGTTCCTTGGAATTTACTTGAAACTTTGTCTTAAATAAGAACAACGTGGGAGATACTGAACTTAGAAACTCCCTGGTAATCGTTGCGTGTCGTATGGTAAATATCCAGGCTCTCTGAAGATATTACTTCATAGGCCAGTATCTATATACACCTCCTTACTTGAAGGATAAGTTTAACTTTGTAGGAGCGGCATCTGACTTAAGATCTTGTCGTATGCTGACTTTGAGCATGCCATTCCACAAGACGAAGTTTTATAAGCTTTCCTTCGCAGTTCAGGCTATCGAATTGTGGAATGCTCTCCCTACGAACATACGACAGGCAAAATCGCTTGATATGTTTAAAAATGCAGTTAAAGCTTATTATCTTGCGCAATAAGACGACTGGTTTTTATTTTTATATCACTATTAATTAATATAGCTTTTCAGAATATATATTAGTTTATTATTTTTAAATTTATTTATAAACATTTTATTTTATGTTTTTATTTGTGTATATTTTGTTTATGTATTCGTATGTAGTTATTGGTATGTAGGTTTATAATAATTTTACACCACCTATTTGTTCTCGCTCTTGTTGTCTCCTAATCTTAAGGTTGCCTGGCAGAGATCGCTTTTTAGCGATAAGGCCGCCTTTTGTATTCTACTCCAGTTTTTTGTGTTTCTCTCTATTCGTCCTTTATTTTCCTAACTGTGTAGTGGTGTACAAATAAAGAGTTTAAATAATAAAAAATATATATTCTACGATTTTAAATTCAAAGTACTAGGCAATCATAGCTCTATAGGTCATAGTACCAGCAAACATGCCTACTATGTTTGCATGTTTTAAAGCTATCTGAAACTTGGTGCATCACATTTTTAATAGCTAAATTTTTTAGTAGGCATAAAAATAATTCAAACAAACTTATAAATAAAATTTAGAAAAATCGTTTTTTTATTTAAAACTATTGCTTGTGGTAACGATCCGAAGAAGGTATTGTCTTCAGAATCACTACATGATGGTACCAAACCGCAAAATAGGAAGTATTCACATTCGTACGTATAAAACATTAAGTTCAAAATACCAGGCAACCATAACTTCATACCGAAAACGTACATAAACATATTATTAATTTATAGACGCAAAGCAAATGACCTCTTTTCGCCCACACAAAGTGAAAATAAAAGTTGGAGGGTTCCAGAAAGTTCCGCCGTTTTTCCACCGTTTATTGAAAGCATGGCAACGTGATCGGCCATAACAGCACGTGAACGGAACCTTCAAAGTGTTTATATAAGAATAGTGATGGTAAAAGTATCGATAGAATCCCGGGATTCCCCGACCATTATGAATCTTAGCTTATCTAATGACTTATAAAATGTGTGATCACGTGAATTATTGCTGGAATAGTTAATAGTAAAATAATGGGATAATTAATCCTCGCTAATAATATAAATGCGAAAGTGGTGTGAGTGAAATATGTAATCTGCCATTTTGTTTCAGTCATCTTGAATTTACAGAATATACAACATTGTATAGTCACTAGAACTTAATTTTGGATATAATTTCAGATCCATCTGTCAACACAAAGTGGTTACAATTTAAAATACTAAATTTGACCCAAAAAACAAACATGATGAGCTAAATAATAAGGTTTAAAAACCGAACCCGCAGTTACATTTACCACCAGCACTTCGCTTTTAGAAAGATGTTTTTGGATACAAACACATCGTGAGTCAAAAGCTGGAATAGGTGACCATCGCATACTTTAAGCTGCTATAGGATTATATTCTATGTTATAACAGAACCAACTACCAATGACATCGTATGCACAACAATTCAAAATCCCACCCTCAGAGACCTGGGCAGCATGCTTCTGGAGTGAGATTGGCTGGCTGGAGTGATCCAGCTGGGAGCCGTGTGGACAGCCCTTAGTACAACGAATGGTTCCGCCGACTAAGTTAGGACACACTCCCAGGAGCAGAAGAAAAAAAAGAAGAAGTACTTAAGAACCCCTTCTCAGAAGAGACAAGATAAGTGGAGCATTGATAGATGGAGCATTGTAATGATAACTATGTAGCAATCTCATTTCCACGCATATATTTTGTAACACGCGACCGATATTCGTAACTGGCTATGAATTTTATCAGTAAACATTATCAGTAAATGATGTAATTGTAGGTTAAACAAACGAGATAACTTTAACACTCACCTATATTTTCTAGACCAAGTTAAATAGGTTGCAAACTGCAATCAATATATGAGAGATATAAGAGAAATAACTTTATTAACTTTCGTATATCAAAAAAAACTATGGAAATTAGATCTCTCTGATTTCCATAGTTTTTTTACACAATAATATACACAGGTTTATAGAAGTTATAGAAATATAAGTAGAAACATTAAAAAGATATAAAAGACAATAAGGAAAAAAAATAGCACAGTACGTACTTAATTAATTTCCAACATTGGTCGATTTTGAATTTTGGCCTATAATATTTCTTTTTTATTTCCTTAAAAAGTATGACTTTTATATGTTTTTAATTTTTTTTTTGTGTATATGTATATTTTATATAAAAGGGAAAAATTTATTTATAACTTAAAATACTTATAAATTTTGGCCACATCTTATCACACTGAGGAACAATGCAATTTAATAAATCGAATCCCATTAAGCAGTGTTATATCGAGTCACCGACATCCCTTACTTCATATAATGAACCAATACTCAAGTACTCGTAAACTTTTATGGGTGTTACAAAAGCACCCGAGGTATTGTTCAAAAAATTCTTTTGAGAGTAATTTTAATTTCTTACAGGTTTCAGTTCTGAAACTGCAGGGCATGTGACCGGTTAAGTCACGTTGCGCCTCTAAAAGGCTTTTGTGAAATACGTGCAAAGTACTTTTTTGCTCGTTTTACGTACTTCCTTTTATATTACTTTTCCCTACTTATTGTTATAAGGAAAATAAAACAAAATCTTGTTTTGAACCATGCTTTTTCGCAAGTTTTCTTTGCTTTTGTCCAACTTGCGAAACGAAAACTTTTTTTGCGTTGACGTACCTATTCACCATCAAATCTCTAGTGACGTGCTGTGGTTTTAAGTGGGAAGTCCCGGGTTGCAATTGAGAAATTTATTTGTCAGATTTTTCTCTGGTCGGAGGCTTCGGCCGTGACTAGTTATCACCCAACCGAAAAAGACTTGCAGCTAAGCGATTTATCGTTCCGGTGCGATATCGCGTAGAAACCGATTAGAATCTACTGGCAAAACTGGCTTTAATTTGACTCGGTTTAGTTGTAGTAGTAAAGTCAACTAAAGACACAGATCTGTTTGGTGTGCAGTATAAGGATCGAAGAAATTATAAATTACACCATAAAGATTCTCCTGCTTTTCGCAGGGTATGGCAAATTAAGCTTAATTTTCATAATATATCATGGAATTCCGCAAAGTAACGCCAACTTCTAACCAATATTTAGAAACATAGTTATGTACTTCTGGGTTTTTTTAGTTTAGAAGTATTCATTTTATTGCTGTATTTTTCATTTTTTGTGTTATCTTTTATTACTTTTATAACCTTAGCTTTGTGTATTATTAAATACAAATATTAAAATTTTGGTCAGCGGATGGCTCTGCATTTCCAAGGTGCAATCTGAATCTGTCATCAGAATCAGCGCTGTATGCTGTCGCTGGCGCAAGCAGCACAATGCTGACATTTTTGAAGCTGTGCTACACATAACATACCTGGTATCGGTGATATTGTAACGTGTGCCGCAATGAATAAATACTTTTTTTCTTTCTTCCAAGACATGCAAAGAACACGTGCCAACCTGTGTCCTTGATGGATGTCCTGAACCATAGGTGTTAAGCTGTACGTAATTAAACTGGCAACAAACCCCTTCAAACTTGAACGCAGCCATGTTGCTTGGTAGCAAAAACAAGCATTTTATTTATATATTTGTATAATTTTAAATCTTATTTATTGCACCACCACCTCTTTTCTATGTTTTTTCCTTTTACGCCATTGGTTGCCTGGAAGAAATCGCTATGTAGCGATAAGGCCACCAAATTGTACTCTCTTGATATGTATTTATATCTCTGTAACTACTTTTTTTCTTTGGTGTACAATAAAAGTGTATTCATTCATGGAGCACATTACATTTCCGGACGTGCTCTGTCACAAAAAGCTATACAGCTACTAAATTTTTTGTTAGGAGGAACCGTTGTGGAACAATCACGGATCTTAGTTTGACAAGTACATCTAGGTGTAGTCAGACAACTAAGTTTGGGAATATCCACTGATATCGATGTTGTTATGAATACAGTGCTCAAGTATATTTCCGATATCAATATTTAATGTTGAAAAAAAAGTACTTGGAGAGGAAAAAGATAATGATAAGGAAAATTTTAAATAAATTGAAATCATTATCAAAACTTCTATGGCCTTGTTGTAACGGCAGTATATAATATGGTTAACTACTTTATTCATAAGTTCGATTCCCGGAAGGGCCTAAATCTATAGAATTATTGCCTCGAGTGTACTTTAGTCATAAGATATGAGGGTCGATTGGCGTAGTGAGCAGCGACCCTGCTTACTGAGTGCAAGGCTGTAGGTTCGATTCCACCCCGGGATATAGTTTGTGTGATGAACGCGAATGTCTTTCAGCGTCTAGTTGTTTATATTATATTTTAGATGGCACTTTTGATGCGTAAATTACATGAAAAATGTGCAGGTACATATAGTAGTGAAATTCGGAACTACGAGGGTTCCGAACGCGCCCTGGTCTAAGTAGAAGCCCAACACTTAGCCTCCCTTTTGTTATCACCATCTCACATTTATTAGAAGAGCAACCTGGAGGGTAGCTGTATTCTGCCAGAGTAAGAGCCTCCATATCTTTCAGAGACTTTTTCTTTGTGTGATGTTTATAGAGCACCCAGCTTTCACTTCTATGACACCACGACAGCTGAGCACTGATCTCCTTACAGATTGAGCAGGGTTTAGGCCGTAGTCCTTTGAGGAGATTATAAAGAACTGTCAGTCGTGCAGGTTTCATCACAATGCTCTCCTCCACCGTTAAAGCGAATGATATTTTAACTGATGCAACTAAAAAAACGTAACTCCGAAAAGTTAGAAATGGCACCAGGGATCAAACTCGGTCTTACCGAATGAGATGCCGAAGCCTTAAACACTGAGCTATCAGCACATTTTTTGTATAATGTAATTTCCTTTGGGAAAGAATAGCAGGACACCAACGACATGGTGGTCGGAGACTTTGTAACTCTTTGTTTAATTTTTATATACCAATTTCTTGTTCATTTAAAGTAGGATGTTATAAATAAATAAATAATGGAAATAAAGATTTTTTTAACTTATTATAAGAAGGGCGATATTGTTTCAAATCAATGATTTTTATTAAACCAATTTATTTTATATAATTATTTATTTATATTCGTGTTCATTTCATACATTCTTATAATATACGGTAAACATAAACTTTATAAATTATCTTCTCCAATATCTACACATATTGGACGTGGCGTTATTTTAAGTTAGATACTTAGTTAAATATTATATTCAAAGTTAAAAATTATTATATTCGGACGACCGATTGGCGCATTGTGCAGCATCCCTGCTTTCTGAGTCCAAGGCCGTGGGTTCGATTCCCACTCCTGGAAAATGTTTGTGTAATGAGCATGAATGTTTATCAGTGTCTGGGTGGTAGGTATCATAATAATATTCATCAGTCATCTTAGTTACCATAGCACAAGCTACGCTTACTTTGGGGCTAGATGTGTATTGTCGTAGTAGGACATTTATTTGTTATTTATTTGTTTTGGTGTGTTTTAACAGTATGCTGTATAACATAATAGGACAAGTAAGGAAAACATGAACATACATGAACAAACACAAAGGGAGCATTCCCAACTTTGGGCCAATGCAATGATTGTAAACAAACCAAAGTAGCTTTCCCTAACCTAAACCAACATCTAACTAACAAACTACTCCGCCTGGATAGAAGCAAACTTAGGAAGGCGGTGGGACTCATAACAGGGCATAGCTCCTTAAACAGACATCTTTCTATTGTAGGTGTCACCGACAGCCCTCTTTGCAGAGCATGTATGGAGGCAGATGAAACACCTACGCACGTGATGCTGGAGTGCACGGGCGTGACAGAGCAACGCGAGATCTACCTGGGATCACCAGCCACTATCTCAGAAGTCCTCAGCAACCTGGGCGGTATGCTGGGATTCTGGAATGAGCTTGGATGGCTGGAGTAGCGAGCAACAGTGGGAAATTTCTACGTACAACAAGCGAAGCGCTTTCGTGCGGAAACTGCCCAGAGAGAAGAAGAAGAAGTAAGGAAAAATGTATGGCTATGTTTTGACGTAGTAGGTACATTGATCTAGTTATTCCCACAACTCAGGGAAAGTAGCGCTCACGCCCTTTGAAAAATCCCAACTATGAATTCAATTAAAATCTGCTCACTCATCTAAGGGATTTCCCGGAAAATAATTTTTAAATATTTCATATATGAATATTAATATTTCCTGTTTTCTAGTTAATTATTGTATAGTCATTATTTCTGCCAAATCATAGTCACATATCATCATAACCACCCATTACTGGCATTTTTTTTATTTAATATGCTACGACAATACACACAACGCCATTTAGCCCCAAAGTAAGCGCAGCTTGTGTTATGGGTACTACGATATCTGTTGAATGTTTTTATGAATATAATACACATAAATACTTATAATATACAGATAAACACCCAGACACTGAAAAACAATCATGCTCATCACACAAACATTTTCCAGTTGTGGGAATCGAACCCACGGCCTAGGACTTAGAAAGCAGAGTCGTCATTACGAACCCATTACCGTCCTATAAATGTCTTGACTATTGTAGGCCGTTGTCAACAACGCTGGTCATGTGCAAATAGACTTCACACGCTTTGAGAACATTGCGAAGAACTCGGGCATGCATGTTTCCTCACGATGTTTTCCTTCACCGTATAAGGAAGATATGGTTTATTGCTTAAAATGCACTTAACTCCGAAAAGTTAGAAGTGCGTGCCAGGGTTTGCACTCAGTCCCGTGAAGACTGAAGCCAATTCCTAACCAGGCTATACACTATTCACCACTGTTACATGCATCGCATGCTACATCGTAAACAAAATAATTAAAAATTTATATGATGTCATAAACAGTCCCAAAGTCCACAATATGACACATTAATGACGATTCTGTCATTATGGGTTTATGTTTTCGATGAAATATATAATGACGTCAGGATCGCGCCTCTTCTCGTATGGTTATCGATGAACGTGTTACGTCAATAATTATGTGACGTACCCACCGCTTAGTAGTAACCGGATCAGACCTTTGAGTATGGAGATAATTAAGGCACGGTCTAACTAGGCTTTAGTTTGCAGTTGACCGTTGGATAACTTCATAGTGTTACAGACAGATATTTGTTTGTTCATCCAATGTTCTGCTTATCCGATTTACCAGTCTTACACACATATATTACGTGAGCCTAACACATATATTTTTGCTTTCTCGGAAATGTTACTTTTTATCCCAGAATCAAACCGGTAAGGTTTCCAGGGGTTTTTATGAATAGCATTTGTTATACAAAGACTTTTTACCCCGGGAAAACAACCGGTTCGCAGAGGTTTTTTAAAAAAATTAAAAATACGCTTTCCACGCAACAGCTAACTAACTACCTACTACTAACTACTAACTAACAACTAACCTACTACCTACTTTTAAGTTTTCCGGGATTAAATGTAGCTTGTTTTATTACAGGGTACAAAAAGCCTACATTCCATTCAAACAAATCGATTCAATCGTCAGAAAAAGTTAAGCAGTAACAAACACCTCAATTTTATTCTGGTGGAAAGCCATTACCTGAGTACATTATCGCTTTGGAGGCAGAAAGATTTTTTAACGGGTATTTTTCACACCTACGATGAAAAAATCTGGTAATAAACGCCTAGTGAGACCGCGCTCTTAAATAGTGTTCGGAAAAATATGATGCTTTTATTGGTACGTGAGGTAACTCGTAATTAACGTGCTTCCTTCATAGTATTATTGAATACGCGGATATCTATGACTGGTTGTACGACGTGGTTCCACGCGCGTTTAATAATTTATATATAATCAGGCTAGACCTAGAAAAGTATAGCTTTTATTAGTGAATTAGTTCCTGATTCAGGCAGGTTCTTACAATACTAATTTCTTATCTCCAGGCTGCGAGTATTCCTAGGCAAAAACCTCAATAACTTGCACAGTAAGGAATTTGGTAAAAAGACCAAGCGTAAAGAAGCAGTTTTTAGAAATTGAATCCAGAAATTGCTTACCCTTATAAACACAACTTGACTTTTATTCTAGCTAATTTTGATATTATTGACCTTTTTGTTTCAGATTTATAATACTGCTTTAAACGATGTGGTGACGGCAGATCAGGATACAGTTACCACTCCGACTCTTCCCGCGGATGTCGTACGAGGTGACTAAAAGAATATGATGAAGAACGGGCAGCATCTTCCTCTGTACCATCATCTACTGCGATCACCAACTGCATTGAGATAAAAATAAAATAGAATGCTCACAGACTCAGTGTTACAGTAATTTTATAAAGGTGAATAATTAAAATTTTTGATAACTATAAATTCATATTGGCCAGATATTTTATTAAATTGATATGGCTTTTATAAATACGCTAATAATTATTAAGTAATTGAAAAATAGTTTTCCAGAAACAATTAAAATTATATTTTATTAACAACCAATGGTCATGATATTGAGTTGGTGGGTATTTTGATATTAATACGACTGCATTATCGATACACTCCAGTCTTTCATGGACCCGAACGACGCAAAGATACCTCCGTCTCAGTCGTTATTATTAGTGTAATTTGATTGACGGCCGACTGTTGCAGTGGGCAGCGATCCTGCTTTCTGAGTCCATGGCTGTGGGTTCGATTCCCACTACTGGTAAATGTTTGTATAATGAGCATGAATGTTGTGTTTATATGTATATTCTAAGTATTTATGTGTATTATTCATAAAAATATTCATCAGTCATCTTAGTACCCATAACACAAGCTACGCTTACTTCGGGGCTAGGTGGCGATGTGTGTATTGTCGTAGTATATTTATTTATTTATTTTTATTAGTGTTGCCCAAATGCAAGAACAAGACGAGACTTAGCCAGTCTTGGTCTTGGTCTTGCGCCAATACACCTGGTCTTGGTCTTGGTCTTGGTCTTGCGCTCCCAGTCTTGGTCTTGGTCTTGGTCTTGCAGCAAGAGTCTTGCAAGTCTTGCAATTACCTATTAGTCTATTACTATTTATTAAAGTTTACTTTAAATCTTAGAAAAACGTATTAGAATTGGAACATTGTGAGCTTGAATTAACATAGCCATAGTAAAGATCAAGCAGATTAATAAATAACTGAAGATTTGATAAGAAATTCGAAAAATCAACTGACCTATATGTCGTTTTCCATGGAAGTAACTGTTTCTTAATAAACATTTATGATTTATAAGCTTACATTTGCTAAAACATGTAAAAAAACAAATTAATTACAATAACTTGACTGTATTTTAAAGAACAATACTTATCTGTCTAGAAAGAGATTGAACCCTCAACTTATAAGAAATTTAATAAAAGAGTTTTACGATTTATCATTTATTTGAATAAAAAATAAAATACAACACAAATCAACAGCTTTATCATTAGGTTATGATACTTTATATCAATTCTTTTGACCAAGAATTAATACAAAGTAACCATCTGGCTGACTCATCACTTAACCTATTTCTATGTTTTCTAATTACTAATGATGCTTTAGAAAATAACCTCTCAGCAGGTACTGAAGTTGCAGGTATTGAGAGAAAATCACGGGCCATTTTCGATAAAATCGGATACTCTGTCTCATGCGTCCTCCACCAATCTAAAATCACCAATCTGAAACTTATTTATTCTTTGGAACACCTGTAGGTACTCTTAAAGTTCGAAATTATTTTGCATGAATAGTGTCAAATGTTATGATTTCGGCGCGGCGGCAACGATTGTTTTAGATTTCAAAAGAAGCCGCCGGCGCGTGTATCATAACCATGTACTTCCGAAAAGCGGCAAATTTCTTTGAGAAGTAAGTACAAAACCTTTGATGCCGCATTATCAAAGTGCCGATGGTTAAAACATAACTATGCATGCACTCAGTTTGATTTTAATAGATATTTTTTTATTCGCTATGTTTATGGTATTAGTCGTAATGCGCATAGGTCCAGTTTTTCATATTCTTTGATATAGTTTTTTGCGTCTCATAGAATTCCTAAGCGTACCTACCTACCTATACACCGAACTGTTACACCTAACTACTCCGTGAAATAGCGCTAAGTCCTAGCTGCAAGACGCAAGAGTCTTGCAGGCTATGTCTTGTTCTTGCTCAAGTCTTGCACGGTCAGTCTTGGTCTTGGTCTTGCTAAAAATACGCGGTCTTGTTCTTGGTCTTGGTCTTGCAAAAACGCAAGAACAAGACCAAGACTGCAAGACCAAGACTGAATTTGGGCAACACTAATTTTTATATATTTAGTTTAAATAAAAGCAGCATAAATTATTCACACATTCAAAATCGTGCAGGTTTTTGCGTGATTGGGTCACAATGATCCATACTAAAGATAAGGCTACGTTAGCAAGCCTTTATGTATTGGAGAAGGATTTTTCCACATTATTAATTGTTGACTTTATTCTCATAATCACTTTATTTGCGGTAGCCTCACAATACGAGTTGTATCGCCACTATTATGTGTTACATAACAAACAGTATTGACGAGCTTGGCCAGATGTTACGCAACGCAAACACTATCGCCAAGGCCAAAACATTCCGCAAGCGGCCTTCGGACGCTATCGGGAAATGTAAAGGTAGGTAAAATGAGCTACCAATTTACCTACCTTCAATAGTATCCTTACTAAAATTATAAATGCGTTTGTCCTTCCTTTACACCCTAACTAAGTAACCAATCAGCAAAAATTAGAAGCGGTATTAGCCCAATAAGTGTAGTGCTTCGACTAAACTTTCAGAAGAACGAGTTCGAATCCCAGTAAGCACCTCTTTTCACTTTTCTAAGTTATTTGCACTTAAAGTAATCAAAATACCACTTGCTTTGATAGTGAAGGAAAACGTCGTGAGGTGTAAGGTGGAACTAACATGCCTGAGAGTTCTTCATACTGTTCTCAAAGGTGTATGGAGTCCACCAATCCGCATTAGGCCAGCGATGTGGACTTCGGCTTTAACCCTTTTTCATTATTGCAGAGGAGACCCGTGCCCTGTTTGCCGGTAATGGGTTGATATGATGCAACCGACTTACTTGATTTTTGCCACAGAATTAGTTAAAAGGACGGAGAGTAACAAAGAATACCTTTTAACAAACGTTCCCTTTTTTTTAATTAAAAAAAACCCGTAAAAATGCGGACGAGGAAAGAAAAACAACAGCTAGTATTTTAATAATGCGTTAAATAAAAGCGGTGATAGCCTAGTGGTAAGATCTTTGGTCTATCTTTCGGGGTGACAGAGTTCGATCCCTGGCACGTACCTGTAAGATTTTGGAGTAACCGGCGTTTCTAATAAAAGAAATTTAAAATTTCACTTGATTTAACATCTCAGGAAAACCTGCATGCCTGAGAGTAATCTTTAAACGCCTATTTCACAGGTTTTAAGTCCTTAGTCCACCGAGAGGGCCAGCGTGGTAGACTACGACCCTTACCCCTTCTCATTGTGGGAGGAGACCCGTGCCCTGTATGGGGCCGCAATGGGTTGATATGGTGATGATGATGAATCAAACACATATCTTCAAAAAATTTATTTAATTTAATTCGATGCGCCATAACGTCACACGTTCTACAATTTAATTTACCCAGTAGGTACACCTAACATAATATTATGTATTAGATTAGTGATGAACACGTGGTGTTTATTTTAAGCATTGCTTTAATACTTGCATGCTATTGCGTAGTTCGGCTACGTACTGAATTCAATTCTTCCTATACCGTATACTAATAAGGTTTATTTTGTTTTGTGTAGTCAAACTTTTCGATTGTTTAAAATAAAATATAAAATTAAAAAAAAAGAAATGAGGTACAGGCGTTGTTTAAACTCATTTTATAAATACTGGCAAATGAAAAGTTAGTGCATTGTTGATTGGGTGCATAACATTTTGAGTATGAAAAATAATATCCTGAGTTTTATTTTCGGGATGGACTGGTAATATCATCTCTAAATTCCCTCACTTCTATGAGATAAGTCTGTATTCATAAGTAATAGGCCGAGGATGATGGCGATGGGATAAACAAAATATATTATGAAATTATGAACTACTATAGAAAATGAGTGTCAACGCAAATGCAGCACGATTAAGCTGACAGTGTGGCCCAACTATGTTTGTAACTAGATAGTGTGAAAGTGCCTAATTCTATTATTCTATATTGTTTATGATAAAAAGTTATTTTTATCTTAAACAATATAGAATAATAGAATTTGAATTAAATTCGTTTATTCCGCCGCTGCTCGTTTATTCTTCTTCGTAGTACCTGTAATTTTTGAGGACCGGCTGAACGGGTTCTCGTGTTTGGTTCGAATAACCAAAAATGAGCATTTTAAAGATAAAAAAGAGGGAGAGAGAATCACTTAAAACCATAACTCATATTATTTAAGTTCGTTTATTCCAAATTCAAATAAATTATCCTTGACTTATTTTAATTTGAAATACACTCTTAAAGAAAATCACCTTTCATTAAAATTCCGATTCAGACTACCAGATATTCCGCGCCCGATTCTTGCGATGAAATTTATCTCCTCAATGAATGCAATTTGAAATAACCCAAATAAAACTAGCGTCTGTGTTAATAACAAAACAAAATTCAAAACAAAATTCGGGCGAATAACAAAAACAAAATTACTCATCGCTTGTTATCGGTTTTACAATTTCTAAAGAAACTTATTTTACAAGAATCATCACTGAATATACCTACTTAATATGTCACTGCAAAGTCTTGTTTGAAATCTTTCATTTTAATCCTGGAGCTAGGAGTAAGGAAATTATAGTGTCTATCCTCGTTCTTCAGCAAGCCCGTTAAACCTGCAGTCACGGTGATTATTACGAATATCTGATTAGCCCGTCAACTCGCGACGGAACAGCTTGGAGGCTCCGAGCTCTAGATTAGTCCCTCTCATATGCCCTTCAGTGGGGGCATTCAATGACAGAAGAATATGCTCAATCATATCTGATAAACGGCCAAATGAACAAAAATCTCAGATCTTACCTAATTAATTATACACAGTGTTTTTTTATTATAGTCTATCCAAACTACATGTTAAAATCATCAGCAAAAACTAAATTAAAAAAAAAAACAATTTCTGCATTAACAAGTTGGAAGTAGCTGATAAAATTAAGTACCTATTCGACAAAATATCCTGTTGCGTTAATGACCGCAAATGATTGAATTGATATCACCGCAGCACCGCGTCGCTAACACTCAATGTAGGATGCTTCTTAATTCACCAAATCTTTTTTTTTTGTTTATAATTTTTTGTAATTAATAGTCCCCATTTGGACAGATTAACAAAATGACTGTTATAAGATAAGAAAAAAGGCATCGTGTGTATTGATATATTTAGCATAAGAAATTCATATGTTCCTACATATGTCAAAACTTTGAATAATTTCGCATATAAATTCAAATTCAAATTCAAAATTCTTTGATTATGTAGGCCTATCTCAAGCACTTATGAAGCGTTCATGTTTCCATCATTTTGAGGTTATAGTGATAACTAAATTCGTTAACTTAGAACTAAAGCTAGCAGGGTTCCATTATTAAGTATGTATCCTAAAACAAACGTGATTAAATTACGGGATAGCTCGATGAAAGGAACAGTATACGGGACCTATGAAATAATTACTATTCACATAATTTGTCATATTGTAAACAAGTTAATCAGTGTTATTCGGTATTTTTTTGTTGTCTGATACGTTTATGTTTCGTTATCTTTAATATCTCATTGCGCGCCAGAAGAACGTAATAATTATGTGCGCATTAATATTTCGTTAGTCACCATAATCGGAAACCTACTTTTGATGTAGCTATTTATGTAATAACGTACATGTGATTATGGGAATTAAGCTTAATTTGCTATACTCCGCGAGAAGCAGGAGAATCTGTATGGTGTAATTTGGAATTTCTTCAATCCTAATACTCCATACCAAACAG
The DNA here is from genome assembly GCF_905163445.1 of Pararge aegeria. Classification (NCBI taxonomy): domain Eukaryota; kingdom Metazoa; phylum Arthropoda; class Insecta; order Lepidoptera; family Nymphalidae; genus Pararge; species Pararge aegeria. The sequence continues at coordinate 4,226,051 of NC_053203.1, forward strand.
ATCTTCGGCAATGTATCCTCTACGCACGTTTCTCTCCGAAACCGGTGCATCCTCGGGAGATGTTGACTTTACTATGAATAATTGTTAAGAAGTCCTTAAAATATTATGCTTCGACATCGCTGCGCTCATTATGATGCCATGTTCATCTTCATCAACAGGTTCAAAGGTCAACGGCCAAAAATCCTGCGATGATCCAATGTTTAGAACACCCACATTTAATAATGTTTATGGAAAGAGGGTATGGGAGTACCTTCTGCCTAGTGTTTTAGAAAAATTACCTAGACCTTTGCTAGAAGAAATTGAAAATAAAAACCTGAAGCAAATCAAAAACAAATTGAAACGTTATTACATTCAGGGTACGTGCAAAAACAACTAGGCGGAAGTTCATCCAGACCATTCCTACAAATTCCATTAATTATCACTATAGAAATATTTCTTTTGTTTTTTTTTTTTTTTTCCTTACATTATACATTAATTAATATATATAATAATCAATATATATTTGTGCAACCCTCTCAAGCGCAAAAATCTTCCATAATGAAGATTAGCGTAATGTAATTGAGATCTAAACAACCATGTATTTTTTATTTATAATAAACAGATTTAAATTTTTTTTTTTTTTTATCTACTGACTTAATTTGTTTATTTAGTACCAAAGCTGGCATAACCGCATAATGATAATGCCACTTGCTTTCGTACTAAACAAATTAATTAAGTCAAAACAAGAAGAAAATTGAAAAAGGAAACTCAAATGCGAATACAAATTCAAATTTCAAATTCAAAAATTCATTATTCATGTAGGCCTTACACTTATGAAGCGTTCATATATATATGTTGACATAATTATAAGGGGACGGTGATAGCTTCGTTCGCCAACTTAAACCTAAAGCTACGAGGGTTCCAAACGCGCCTGGTCCAAGAAGAGCCCAAAACAAACTCTTTAAGCGATCTCTGGCAGTGACCAGTTGGAGAAGGAGTATATAAAAATAGGTAGGTATAACAACAAAAAGAAGAATCTTGATTTTAAAACAGGTATGTCCCATCATGATCAACCCATGTCCAGTCTACTCGTCTATATTTTCTCCGCAAGTTATAGATACTTCCAGATCCAGTCTACTCTATTATGGCATTGCCACCTATGACTCCCTGGTACTCTTTTAGCAATGATTTCGGCTTCTTAGAACAATCTCGAAGCTTCGTTCAGGGAGTCTGTAAGTTACATCTTTGTACAGTACCTACAATATGAGTACCTTCAAATCAAGAGTGAATAGGCATCTTCTAGTCAAGCGCGCTCCACCTTAGGATGCATCATCGCTTACCATCAGGTGTGATTGCAGTCTTGCGCTCGGCTATAAACATAAAAAAAAGTTTAGCTCGACCTGGGAATCGGACTAAGGACCTTGTGAACCGTACACTCTAAAAAAAGAAAGCCAACTAAGACAGATTTTCTCTTAGTTGACGTTATATAAATTATAACAATTATGATAATAAACATAACAACAAAAGCTGATTAGTTATAGCAGCAAGTTCATTATATATTGAGCTAACAATGTAGGTATGTTCATTGATTCTAACAAATAAATAAGTTGTTTCTATTATTATTTACTTCTTTGTATGATTAGATCATTTTTAATTATTTAGCTTAAACAAGTACGTAAATTGAATCAGTTAAGAATATGCCTTAGTTAAGTAACAATAATAGGAGCAATACAGTTGCCCAGTCCATTGAATTATGGTAAACAATCATTATCATCTTATTTGATGTATCTTGTTAGGCTCGTATGGAATCAAGATGCTTGATCACAACAATCACTATCTTGTTAGGAATAACCATTTTTTTTTAGAGTGTAGTAGTTTCTGACAGAGCCAGTTAATCACAAAGAGGATTTATCATAGGATATAAGCCTATCTATGATATTACGTTATATATATACTGATAATATAATTGATAAGTGTGCCAATGCCGCGTTAGGTGATGTTTATATATATGATCCGTGCAGTGGCGTGCATAGAGGGTATGCACGGGGTATGTCGATTTAAAATGAAGAAAATCTCTAGTACGAGTTATAAATACTTAAGGGTAGGCTTTTTATAACTCTCACAACGCCTATCCTTAAGTTTTTTATAACTCGTACTGGGGATTTTTTTTTATTTTATATCATCTGCATAACCTGTACATACCCTCTATGCACGCAACCGGATCCGTGGCCGTTGGCGTTCCGTTCATTTCCGTTCCCCTACCCCCCGATTCCCCCTATATATCCCGAAAGTCTACTTATGTATCTTTCTACTATGTTGTATTAGGCATTTTTTATCGATCTGTTCTGTTTATAGGCCCACCAGACCCATCGCCTATAAACAGAGCAACACTTGCATGCAACGAAGAAATCCTACAAAGTGTTTTCCGACGAACACGTCACAAAAGTTGTAAATTCCTGTCTCTCATGTATACTTATTCGTATCGCTACGTAACCTGGAAGAGATCACTTTTAGTGATAAGGTCGCCTTTTGCCTCAATTTTTTTATGTACTCGTATATTCCTAATTTAAATAAAAAATAAATAAAGTGCCATCAATCCAAGCATTGTGGGTCTGTAATTGCGACAGCTTATGAAATGTTTCTTAAAGACGCCATGTTACCCTGCTCGTGACTTCTATATAGACCGCGCCTAAGAGTTTTCGAAATAATTTCCAAATGTCACCGTGACATTCAGCATCGTGATACACTTCTTACATCATACCAACTATTGATCCGCACTTACGGAACTAAAAGATTGTGCTGTTACCTAAAATTAAAATTAACATAAAATGGACACCACTTGCACTAGGATAACATATCTCTAAAGATATTTCTTCGGAATGTGAGAAAAATTGAAGAGTAGAACTAACTACTAACATTATCACATCACTTGCTGTAATCACATCAACCGATAGACGTCCACTGCTGGACATAGGTCTTTTGTAGGGAGTTCCAAGTTCCACGATTCTGAGCCGCTTGCATCCAGCGGCTACCTGCGACGCGCTTAATGTCGTCTGTCCACCTCGTTGGGGGTCGTTTACTTGCTGTAAACGGTTAAGGAAAACATCGTGAGGAAACCCGCGTGCCTGAGAGTTCTCCATAACGTTTGAGAACGGGCGTGTGAGGTCTACCAATCCGCACTTGGCCAGCGTGGTAGACAAGGGCCTTAACCCTTCTCATTCTTAGAGGAGACCCAAAAGGTTGCTGATGATGATACAATACATAGACATGCTCAGATATAGTATAAATACAAAATGTCAACATCATCATCATCAAATTATCCGATTGACGTCCACTGCTGGACATAGGTCTTTTGTAGGGCATTTTAAACTCCACGATTCTTGGCCGCTTGTATCCAGCGGCTCCCCGCGACTCGCTTGATGTCGTCTGTCCACCTAGTTGCGGGTCAATCCGTTTACCAGTGCGGAGTTGCCACTCCAACACCTTGGAACCCCAACAACAAACAAAATGTAAACTATTATTTATCGAAAAGGGTTATCGAGTCTTCCGGTGATCCTAGAGCGGGCAGTTCCCTTGGCCGACGAATTAGTTTGGCCATCCAAAGGGTTGCCCCTTCCCCAGCATCTTAGGAACTGTGCCTCGCTGCGGTGGTTTCGAGGACGTTTTAGATTTTATTTAGTTTTAAATAGTTTAGTTTATTTTAGGTTATATTTGTTAAATTAAACTAAATATAAATACATATAAATAAATAAAAAAGAAGGATAACAAAAAAGTAAATTTAAAAGTCATTTGTGGGATCGATTAAGTATATGCTTTTTGTTATTTATTTATTTATTTATTCATAAGACACACCAGCAATTAATTGTAACATTAATTGTACATTCTTAATAAAATAAATTATGTGTTAGAATTACAAATTCTGTCTAGCGCTATTACAAAAGTCAATTATAGGTGTATACAGCATTATCGTTGTTATCTCCGGTCACAATTTAAAAAAAAATTCAAACTTAAATAAGTATTTAACTAGAGATTATTAAAAATAATAATATAAATATGAATTAAGCTATTATAACAGACTGATTAGTAATATTAAATTAATATTATATTTTAGATTTCGCTTATAAACAGAGAGTAAGGTTTATTCTTTATTGAGTATGTCCCCGTATTAATTAAGACTTCTGGACACATGTTCTGAAGATATATATGACGAACATTACTCAAAGAGTCGCGTAGTTGAACTGGCAATGGGTGGAAACAAAGCTCTGAAAATGAATGGAAGTTGGGGTCCCAAGGTGCTGGAATGACGACCCCGCATTGGTAAGGGCAGTGTTGGTAGACCCTGGAGTGAGAAGTCGCTATAGCTGGTGGAATTTGGACAGACCTTTATTTATTTATTTAAACTCTGTATTAGTACTCCTCTACACACTTAGGAAAACAAACGACGAATAGAGCGAAACACAAAGACTGAAGTGGAATACAAAAGGCGGCCTTATCGCTTAGAAGCGATCTCTTCCAGGCAACCTTAGGATTAGGACAAGAGCGAGAACAAATTGGTTGTGTAAAATTATTATAAACTTAAATTCAAATACTACACACGAGTACATAAACAAAAATTACATAAAGAAAATATAGACATAAATATATATATATATATATATAAATCTATATATATATAGATTTATGATTAACATAAATGTTTTTCAGTGTCTCAGTGTTTATATGTGCATTATAAGTAGCTATTAATGTATATTATTTATAAAAATATTTATCAATCATCTTAATACCGTAACACAAGCTACGCTGACTCTAGGTCTAGATGGAGATGTGTGTATTGTCGTAGTATACTTATTTTTAATATGAAAGTAGGTCAAAGTCAAAGTCAAAGTCAAAAATATCTTTATTCAAGTAGGCCCACAGGTGGCACTTTTGATGCGTACACAAGAATTACACGGTAGTGAGATGATGGCGATAACCACATTCGTAAACTTAAAACTAAAGCTACGAGGGTTCCAAACGCGTCCCGGTCTAGGTTTATTGCGACTCAAATAAATGGAGAGTAGGTACAACAGTTTTGTACTTAATTTTGTTTTTACACGGTTATCACTATTATCGGTATTTCCGAACGTCCTGTTCGGTGAACAAAGCCAATTTCACAATAATAATATTGTTATGAAATAACTTCCCTTATCGGCCCGATAGTGCCCTATCAGCTTACTTACTTTCACGACCGTACACTACTTGTATGATCCAAAGGGCATAGGCTATATTATATTCGCATACAAGGCTAATGAACTTCAGTCTAGTTCTTTGGGTTCCGTACCCAAAAAGTAAAACGGGGCTAAGTCCGCTGTCCGTAGGTATGTCTGTCTGTCTGTCCAAATGTCACCGGGCTATAACTCTTGAATCGTGATAGTAACACAGTTTACAGATAATGTATTTCTGTTGCCGCTATACAAGGTGAAACCGAATGACGAAATACTGTTGAAGGGTGCATAAGATTATTTCATAAGGAATCACCGTGGAAAAATATTAAATCAAAAGAAGCATGTATATATTTCCATACAAAAATGTGCCTCTAAAGCCTGTGAGGTATTATTTCGGTTCTAATTTACAATACATACAATATAATAAAGAGAGAGACTTTGGGACCGTGGGGTCCGGCGGCAAGAGCCCTTTTCAAAGAATTATCGAAAAGGGTTATCGAGTCTACCGGTGATCCTAGAGCGGGCAGTTACCTTGGCCAACGAATTAGTTTGGCCATCCAAAGGGGCAATGCTGCTAAGATTCCTAAGATGCTCTTAGGAACTGTGCCTCGCTGCGGTGGTTTCGAGGACGTTTTAGATTTTATTTAGTTTTTAAATAGTTTATTTTAGGTTATATTTATAATTAGCATAATGAATTCCAGTTTAACGTACGAAATTATTTCTGTTAATTAAAATTTGTAACATTAAGAGAGTATGTAAGAATATAATAAATATTTATGTGGGCTCCCATACAACAGACATAATTTTTTTGCCGTTTGTATACTAATGGTATGGGAGCCATCGCGCGACTCCGACTAGCACTCGGCTGGTTTTTCGCTCCTATACCCCCACGTGACTAGCCTCGGTCGAAGCATCCCACCAGACCAGGTGAGAGAAAATTCAGAAATTATCAATTCCCAATTGGTCTCTGCCGGGATCGAACCTGGGACCGACCACTTAGTACCACAGCGCTCACCGTTGCGCCAGGGAGGTCGTCAAAACCGATACGAAGTAAAGGCCGTGTGACTCACCCACTCCACTGATACAGAATAGTCATGACGTAGTTGATAATCCCATGCAATACCGCGTATCTAGCATTATTAAAAAAGTACCTATTTTTCCCAGAACCGTTTGAAAAAAGGTCACTTAAGTGGTTTTATGAATAAATTAGTATACGACTTTCTTATTTCTACCCTAAAAACCAATTAGTCTCCTATAAAATAGTTCATCCAAAATACTATGCGTAATAGGTGCCATCTATGGGCCTACTTGAATAAAGATATTTTTGACTTTGACTTTGACTTTGAAATATACCCCGACCCACCGCGTCACACCACCCGTCTGCGCTGTCACTTTGTTTGCAACTGCGACAGCGACACAACATAACAGCATGCAGCAAGGCATATGGGACAACGATCGAATACATGCGTACCATACTACTTAATATTATAAATGCGAAAGTTTGCGAGTCAAGTTTTGTTGTCAAGTTTGTCTGTTTGTAGTGACTCTACCACCGGAGAAGAAGCCGGCAAGAAACTCAGCACTTTTCCAACCTCAACAATTTACATTTTACATTTTAACATTCATTTTTCTATCTTGTGAGAGATGAAAGCGGAGCCGGATGCTTCGAAGCAGGTTGCTTAAGAAATTCATCAATTGTGATAATGTGATTGCTACGAAAAAGTAAAAGTGAATCACTATAAACTCTTGTAGTTGGGAATCTCTAAAAGTGCAGAATAAATTACTTTCGTAGTAAACATCGTTTGATTCACACCAGATAGCTAGCTAGCTCTTCAGATTCGCAGGAACTGTATGAGTCATAGTGTTTTGGCGCCAACTATTAGTTATTTCTTTCCGGTATTCCTAAAATGATTTATGTATACTGACTTCAAAAATGAGCGTTCAAGTATTTTATTTACTACAAAGTAAATAAGTGATGGATGTATTATTAAAAAGATTAACTTTCGGAGGGCCGTCTTTGAATAAATATGGAAACTTGCATGCCAAGTGCCAAGAGAGTTCTCCATAATGTTCTCAAAGATTACCAATCGGCTATTGGACCAGCGTGGTGGACTACGCCGTAAGGGGCGTCATCAACATCATCACATCACATTTCACACGGCTAAGTTTGTTGTGGGCTTCTTCTTAGACCAGGACGCGTTTGGAACCCTCGTAGTTTTAGTTTGAAGTTTACAAATGTGGTTATCGCCATCATCTCACTACCGTGTAATTCTTATGTACGCATCAAAAGTGCCACCTACTTGAATAAAGATATTTTTGACTTTGACTTTTGACTTCATTACCTTCCCACTACAGGGCACGGGTCTCCTCCCAAAATGAGACACGATTAAGGCGGCAGTCCACCACACTGGCCCAGCGCGGATTGGGGGGTTTTTTATGTTTATGTACGAGCGCTTGACTGCAATCACACCTGAAAGTAAGTGCTGATGCAGCCTAAGGTGGAGCGCACTTGCCTAGAAGATTACTCTTTTTTTTTTCCTTTGTTAGTTTAGCTAGTTTTGTTCTATAGTATATATTGTCAACATTTTTAATATTATTTTATATATAATTTAAGTATTTGTTTTTTAAATTTATTCTAAATGTATGTTTTTGTTCGCGGTGCTAGATTCGTCAAGTTTATGTCACAGCCTAATGGATCTTATAGCTTATAAGTACTCTCATGTCTCTCTTAATCGTTTTTTCTCCTTCTAACTGACAATATAGTTTTGTATTCGCAAGTTTTGTTGCAACCTATACTAAATTTTTTCCTAGCTTATATACATTATAACAATATTTTATGTTCTTTTTTTTAAGATTTATTTATTTGTTATTTTTAGCTAGCAATTTGGACTGCAGATATTATGTTAAAGTCAAAGTCAAATATTTCTTTATTCAAATAGGCACATAGATGGCACTTTTGATGCGTACATTACATGTAAAATATGACATAGGAGTGAGTTGATGGCGATAAATAAATTCGTCAACTTAAAACTAAAGCTACGAGGGTTCCAAACGCGCCCTGGTCTAAGAAGAAGCCCACATCAAACTTAGCCGGTTGTTATTTTTTTTTAGTTATCTCACAATGTCATTTAAAAACTAATAAAGAAGCAACCTGGTTAGAGCAATAATTTACACCTAAGCATTTTTATCGCTTACGTAGTCCTTAATACTATAATAGGACTTTTCTATAAGCTTACTTTTTTAGTTAATCACTGCTGTATTATTTCAAAAGGATTGGAGCGGCAGTGTTCGGCATATCCAAGAATTATTTTCTTATCACTAGCTCAGAATTAAAGTGATTTTTACTGTTACTATTTTAAGACTGAAATAAAGATAATTAACGATTTTTTTACAATTCATTACCGGCCCACTAGAATACCGGGCCTCATAAGAAGGCTCAGAGTCACTCAGCGGGCCATGGAGAGAGCTATGCTCGGAGTATCTCTACGCGATCGAATCAGAAATGTGGAGATGCATAGAAGAACCAGAGTTACCGACATAGCTCAACAAGTCACGAGCTGAAGTGGCAATGGGCCGGGCACATAGTTCGGAGAAAGGATGGACGTTGGGGTCCCAAGGTGCTGGAATGGCAGCCCCGAACTGGTAAGGGCAGCGTTGGTCGGCCCCCAACGAGGTGGACAGACGACATTAAGCGCGTCGCAGGTAGCCGCTGGATCCAAGCGGCTCAGAACCGTGGAACTTAGAACTCCCTACAAAAGACGTCTGGCGTCTACGTCTACGTCCCTACGTCTGACGTGGATGTCTATCGGTTGATGTGATGATGATGACGATGACCGGCCCACTAAATAAAGGGCACGGGGTTTCACAGAACGAAAAGGGTTTAGCTCGTAGTCTAGTCTAGTCAATAAATCCGCACTACCTCGCTGGGTTAGTGCGGATTTATAGATTTCACTTGCCGTTGAGAACGTTATGGAGAGGCTAACGATGTTTTCCTTCACGTTACTGCAAGTGATATTTAAATCGCTTGAAATGAAAAAACGCAAATAACTTGGATATTCCGTGTCAACATATACGATACCTTATATCCCGATAAACAATAATTTTCCTCCGGGAAACGGGATGAAATATTTTATCAATTTTACTTCATAGCTCCGTTAAATTTGAACCGATTTTAATAATTATTTTTTTATTTTAAATTGTGTACTTTAAAACATGTAGTGTCTAATTTTAATGAAGATCTGATAAATATTGTCGGAGATAGAGGACATAACTCTTCACAAATAACAGCAAGTAGCAAGGCATATGGGACAACGATCGAATAAATGCGTATCATACTACTTAATATACGCAAATAATTTGGACAAATTGGAGGTCAGTGCTTAGGATCGAACGCGGTACTGATTAAAGGAAAGTCGAAGCTCTAACCAACAATATTTAATACCAAGAATAAAATAGAACATGTAAGAAACGATATATGACTAGATATCACTTCCGGTTTGCGCGAATTTTATATGACTCAGCATCTTGGCGCCAAATCGACTTTACATACCTATTATATAATGTTATATGCTAGTTGGTTTAAGCGAATGACGAAATTGTTATATAATATTTATAGAACTGGTCGGCTTTAATTCGTAAGGAATTTCAAAGTCAATATCAGTTTTGGTAAACTAATTATTATGGTTGCCACCTGTGATAGCTATATTTTGTTTAGAATATAATTAAACTCATATTTAAGCTTTTTGACGACCTGCCTGGCGCAACGGTGAACACTGTGATTTTAAGCAGGAGGTCCCGCGTTGGATTCCCAGCAGAGACAATTTGGGAATTTATAATTTCTGAATTTTCTCTGGTCTGGGAGGCTTTGGCCGTGGCTAGGTACCACCGACAAAGACGTACCGCTAAGTAATTTAGTGTTCCGTGCGATGTCGCATATAAACCAGTTAGGGGTATGACTACCATACTATAATAATAATAATAAGTTTATTTCAATTAACAGTTATACAGCAAATTAAAAATAGTACAAAATAAGGCAAACATAAGGTAATGTGTATCATGAAACCCAAATTCGATAATACTGCTATAGTGCAAGACTGAGTCGCAGTTATTATCGCCCGTCTCTGGAGCGAGAACCATACACTTAAATTAAATCTAGTGAGATTAATAAAAATAAAAACCGAAAAACTTTTTGAATTAAATTCAATTGAAAGCATTGATAAACTCAATGTTTTTTTTTTTTTTACTCGATAACAAGTTAGCCCGCTACGATCTTAGATGCATCAATTAAAAAAAATCTTATTTCTGCCGCCAAAGAGCATTGCTGTGTTTTATTTATTCCACTACAAGTTAGCCCTTAACTGCAAACTAACCTGGTGGTAAGTGATGATGCATTCTAATATCGGGCTAACCTGTTATGGAGTATGGTAGTCATACCCCTAATAAGTTTTTACGCGACATCGCACCGTCGCTGTGTTCCGGTCTGCAGCATGGTTGCCGCAGTGGCGTGCATAGTGAGTATGCATAGGGTATACAGATCATATAAAATGATAAAAATCTCCATTACGAGTTATGAAAAACTTAAGGATAGGCCAATGTAAGAGTTATAAAAAGCCTATCCTTATTTTTTTATAGCTCGTACTGGTTGAATATAACTAATTTTATATCAAATTCAAATTCAAAATTCATTTATTTCAAGTAGGCCTAATTAATAAGCACTTTTGAAACGTCAAGTCAGTCTGTTTGTAGTGACTCTACCACCGGTTCGTAAGGTAGATTCCACTAAGAAGAGCCGGCAAGAAACTCAGCAGATTGCTCTTTTCTAAAATCATTTTAAAGTTTAACAATTTTTAGAATTTTTCTGTTTTGTGAGAGATGAGAGCGGAGTGGCCTGCTTGCAAGCAGCCTTGTCGTTAAGGAATTCATCAATCGTGTAGTAACCACGATTTGTTAAATGTGTTTTAATATATTGTTTAAACTTGGGTAAAGGTAGATCTAATATTACCTTCGGTAGCATGTTATAAAAGCATATAAAGGATCTATATAAGGATTTCTGTATTTTTCTCAGACGATATGCACTAATTTATGTCCGTTTCTAATTAGTCGTCTGTTTATATCGACTTTTTGTTTATAATTACTTATGTTTTGTTTAATAAAGATTATATTATTATAAATATATTGCTAGGCTACTGTGAGTATAGCATCTGCATACCCTGTACATATCCTCTAAGCACGCCACAGGATTGCCGGTTTGATAACTTGCAAAAGGCTTCACAATTTGCCGGCTGATGACACAAGGTGGCACTTTGTAGGACGGGATCCTCGCTTTCCCTTTTATCCTCTTACCATCAGTTGGGCCGTTTGCATGGTCTATAAATTAAAAAAAATTAAAAAAAAAAAAATTGTTTTTTACACATTCCTCCTTGTCTTTGAAAAAAGACAAATATGTTTTCAAAACTAGCTATATCGTCTTATCGTATCACAGCAACAGACGTCTGATAATAGTAACTCCATAGAGTTCATATGGAAGCAAAGAAAAAACTACTCTAAAACCTTTATTAAAATACGGTAGTCAATCCCATAACACAGTGGTTCATTCAGCAAAAGTCATACCACAGTTTAGTGGGCATACAGATCATCCTTTCCAGATCTACAAGATTAGTTCGAAAAGGAATACTATACCGATGGTATATTAAAATATCCATATTAATGAAAAAGTTTAATGGCACAAACTTTTTCAGAGATCAATGCTTTTGAAGAAATAACTGTGCAGTTTTGATATAAGATTACTCAGTGACAGCCATAGGGGTCATGAACTACTATAGCAACGGTTTACTCGTGTAAATGTGACTTCAAGTAATTAGTTAAGGTTGTGAATTTCTATTTTAGGATACTTAATTATATGAAACTTGAAATTATAATCAATTCTCAATGCCTATTAAAAGTATCAGAGTGTTCCCATGTCCATTATGACATGTAGTGTAAGTTTTCAAAATGACCGTAAATAATGGATTTTATAAAATGGATACAACAAACTAATTCGTCTGGTTGTCACAGAGTATAACTTTATGTTAATTATATTTTACGGACATCGCGAAATAACGACAATAACTGTATGATATCTAAGCTGTGACCATGCATACATTTAGACAAATCGCGACAAAGCAAAAGCAATCTTAGTCGGTTAAGATAAAGCTGTAAATTTAATGACACGTTGCTTTTGTAGAAACAATAAAGCACTAGACATTTCCGCCGCGGTTTAAATGATTATGTTGTTACATCACAGTGTTTATACCAACGTGTTCCGAGAAGAAACATGTTATGACTAAATGCGTCAAAATAAATAGGAGGTAATCTTATAAAGGGGCAAAGGTACATTTTCTTTATCGGTTACAGGTATGCGTATGATTACTGTCTCACCTGATAATGGTGTCCATTCTTTTTCTCTTTTTTTATAGTAATAAATAATGGAATGGAATGGAAAACCTCCCTCCCTGGCACAACGGTGAGCGCTGTGAAATGAAGTAGGAGGTTCCGGGTTCGAATCCCGGCAGGAGCCATTTGGGAATTTATAATTTCTGAATTTTCTCTGTTCCGGTATTGTGGGAGGCTTTGGCCGTGACTAGTTACCAATCTACCGACAAAGACGTGCCGCTAAGTTATTTAGTGTTGGAACCGATGTCGCGTCGAAACCGATTAGGGATATGACTACCATACTCCCTAACAGGTTAGCCCGATACCATCTTAGACTGCATTACTTACGACTAGGTAAGATTGCAGTCAAGGATAACTTGTAGTGGAATAAAAAAATGTATATATATTAGGGTGGCGCAATAAAACCGAATATTTTTTTTTTTAGTCTCATGTGAAAAAATATCGGTTTTCGAAGTTTTATGAGCTCTCCAAAAGACTTTTAAAATATTCTGAGCGACCTTTTAAAACATTTTTCTTGAGCTGTCCTTTGGAGACAGCTCGTGAAACATCGAAAACGATATTTTTCACGTAAGACTAAAAAAAAAAAGTCGGTTTTTTGCGCCACCCTAATATATATATATATTAGCAGGGCATGCAAGGAACACATCGTTTAATTTCCGCCCTGCGTCTATTAACCTGTCCAAAATTTATATTAAGCGGCGTGTGCCTGTAATTACACCGGCAATTACGCCTTTAAGACCGGAACCCAACAATACTGCTTAGCGGCAGAATAAGCATTGCAACAGCACTTCCTCGGACGAGCTCTGTCACAAAAATCCCTACTACCACGGTTTGATAATGATGACTATGACATTATTAAATCATTAAGTAGGTACATATTTCAATTATTTCAATTAATTAACATACGTTTTACCAAACAGCGGAAAACCAAATAAAAAGTGGTTGTCATCCTGAATCCTAGAAATTGCGAGCCACTAATTTACACAGCAGATGTACATACCTTGCCGAATATTTGAAATAGCCGGTGCAGCGCAATAAACGAACGAATGAATTATAATTTTGCCATTCTCTAAGACAATGTAGCATTAACAACGGGATCAAAGGCGTCAAATTTCTGCAAATACAGCTAGTTGCCTCCCATTTTGCACAGACTATCTAATACGAAGAACCGGTACGCTGTTAAAACGCGGGTTGGTGGGCTTATAATTTATAGCCCTTGGGCCCTCGTTGGTTTCAAGATGCGCAAAGTAACGTAGTTACCATTACCATTTTAGTTAAGTAATTTTTGTAACACGAGCTTAGTGGAATAGGTAAACAGAAAAGCCGATAAAAATAACAAAGCACGTGATAACGAAATACCTAAGTCTGCAGTAAAAATACGCTACATGATAGTTATTTGATACGACGTATTTTTACGACATGAAATCTTCTATTTGCAAAAGAAATGTATTAAATTCTTATTAATTGAAATAATTCAGGAGTTCTCAAATTACCACTAGTTTAGTTTAGTTGTTATTTGAGTTTAAATAAACATCCTAGTAAAAAAATACATTAGGTACCAGCTCCCTAAACAGGGCACGGGTCTCCTCTGAGAAAGAGAAGGGTGTAGCCGTAGTTCACCACGCTGGCCATGTATGGCTCATATTACACACGTTTTAGAACATTTATGCCCGTTTTAAATAACGACGAACACGGCAAAATCTAAATAAGTAATGCCTGATCGAAGGAGATTCCTAGCCATACATTAACTTTTCACGAACAGTTAACACCCAAGGGTTGGCGAAACCTTTTTTTTTGTAGACTTCGCCTAAATAATTAGACATTCCATTAAGGCGATTCCAGAAGGTGAAAACGGGCATTACTGTCAAGCATGTAGGTTTCCTTCTAATGTTTTCTTTAGCCGCTATATATTTATATGTTTTCTAAAACGCTCATAGCCGCTGAAGTGGCCAAGGTTCTGACTTGGCCATGCTAGAGTGAAACCGAAGTTCTAACCATAAGGCTATCAATGCATATCTTCACATATCTTCTTCATATCTCCAAAGGAGCGTAAAACTATTTTAGCAGACAAACTGTATATGCAAAGGATAAGTATGATCCATTAATACTGAGACCAGTAAGGGGCCCTTATCTCTGTATGAAGTCCGACGAGGCTGTCAAGACAACAATCTATTGACAATCTATTAATCTATATACAAATTTTCCTACTACACACAGACAATCCACGCCAGACACTCGACTATTTCCCTGGCGTAAATAAATTAAATAATTTCTTACGGTAAACGCACAAAATTTACAAAAAGTTGCTTGTATAGACGTGTAGAATTTCAGGCGGCCCGATCTAGCTTACGCACACGCACACACACAGACATGGCCTATACTAATTTACCCACAAAATTACTATTTCTTTATTTTATGCTAATAATGCTTGTATTTAATCATATTATTTTGTTCTTTTAATTTACTTTTTATTAATGTTTTATAGTTAGTTAATATAAGCTTTTTATGGTAACATAAAATAGCAGTACTTCATTTTCAAATAGTTTTGATGGCCTGAATGAAATGTTTATACATTGCCTATTTTATACCTTCCTATACTGGATACACTTCCATCTTGTTTGTGTAAGCTAGTTTAACACTATTTAGTGCATGCGGCGTTTACCTGTAAGTAGATTTACATTTTGTCTTCATACAGTATAAGCTAGTTTAAATTGTTTTTTTTTTATGTAAAGCTGTTGGTAAAACTAAAAAATAAAATAAAAATTGTAACCTATAGATAGCAACAAACGTATTGAGTATTGAATAGTATTTTTACCACTTTATACTTAAGAACCCATAGCAGATCAAGGGCTCTTTGAAAGAATTTGTTACGGGCCCCGCGCTTGCTTAATCATGCACTGTGAGGCTTCACATCTTCGCCTCAGGTTGGTACACAGGGCAACACTTTGCAGGATGTGTTGTTGGTTTTTAACTTACAATCAGCTGGACTAACTGCTTTGTCCATCAATTATTAACTATTAAAAAAAGAGGTTGTATTAGGTACAAGGCGACTAATGGAATGTAACGGAGTACGGGCAATACTGCCCCTGTACAAAATTCAAATTCAGAATTCATTTATTGCAAGTAGGCCTAATATGAGCACTTTTGAAACGCCAAGTATGCCTGTTTGTAGTGACTCTACCACCGGTTCGGAAGGCAGATTCTAACGAGAAGAAGCCGGCAAGAAACTCAGCAGTTGCTCTTTTGCAAAATCAATTTACAATGACGGCCGATTGGCGCAGTGGGCAGCGACCCTGCTTTCTGAGTCCTAGGCCGTGGGTTCGATTCCCAGTGTTGACATGATTGTTTGTCAGTGTCTAGGTGTTTATATGTATATTATGAATATTTCATAAAAATATTCATCAGTCTCAGTATAGCGTTTGTTATGGGTACTAAGATTAGTACCCATAACAAACGCTATACTTAATTTAAGACTAGATGTCGATGTGTGTATTTTCGTAGTGTATTTATTTATGTACAATTTAACAATCTTTGTTCTATCTTGTGTGAGATGAAAGCGGAGCGGCTTGCTTCCAGGCAACATTTTCATTAAGAAGTATAGTAGCCTCGATCTATTAAATGTGTTTTTATACATTCTTATACAACTTATGTTATGGTAAATCTAATATTACTTTCGGTAACATGTTATAAAAGCATATACTCAACCCTACAAAGGTTTTCTGTACTTTCCTAAGATATAATGCTGATATCACTAATTTAT